>NC_081549.1:23235355-23235624 GCF_901000735.1 Corylus avellana
ACCTACCTCATAAAAAATATATTGTTTAATGGGTGTTTTAAATATTTGGGGGACTCAAGCCCAAACCTTGTGCAGTTGTGCTAGTTCAGGGACATACGGAATAACAAAGAGAGAGAAAGAGGGACATAAATTTTTTTACTATAAAACCTGTGGAGCGTGAAAGATAAGTATTTTTTTCTCTCTCTCTTAATTAGCCATTTTATATTTACAAGTCATTTTACTACTATACTATGGTAGAAAAAAAAGTCTTTGTTACTACATTTATTTTC
>NC_081549.1:23235644-23265644 GCF_901000735.1 Corylus avellana
TTTTTTTTTTTTTAATATATATTTTTTAATTTTTTTTTTAAAAAAAACATTTTTTTAATTAAAAAAAAATTAATATATGTGTCACGTGTCGACGTCTGATTGGTCCACGTGTCAGTTTAACGGTCAACTAACGGTCAACTAACTGATGGATTAATTTGGTCACTTATCAAAACCACAGGGACCTCCTGTGATAAAAATGAAACCCCAGGGGGAAAAAAATAAAGTTGTGAAACTCCAGGGGGTTTTGGAGTATTTAACCTTAAATTTTTTTACTGTAAAACCTGTGGAGCGTGAAAGATAAGTATTTTTTTCTCTCTCTTAATTAGCCATTTTATATTTACAAGTCATTTTACTACTATACTATGGTAGAAAAAAAAGTCTTTGTTACTACATTTATTTTCACAAGCACAAAAGGAATCTGAAAAGAAATGTAATTTTATTATTATATATTTGACTTTTCAATATTTTCACTTTTTTTTTTTTTTGACATGTCTACACAAGAGGAGGATGTAGATTCGAACTAGTGACCTTCACTTCATTAAATGTAGTCTCAACCGATTGAGCTACCTCTTGGAAACAATATTTTCACTTCTGTGACAACCGATAAGCAACATTTATCATAAACTAATAAAGACTTTGGTTTAAGAATTAAGAGTAGACTTCAGCCCCTCATTTGAGGAGTGAGAAAATAATTTGGGGGGAGGAAAAGAAAAATATTAATTAAGGATAATAGATGATTTAAAATTGTTGGGGGCAAGCATACATGTAGGTCCGCCCTGCTAGTGGGCCCTGTTAGTGTGCTACCAATGTATAAAGAATCAAATAAAGCTTTTCTTATACATTATTTTAATATAAATATTTTTTTTTATCTCATTTTTTATTTTTTTTTGCTTTTTATTAGAGATTGTATTAAAATTTTCTTAAAAAATAGAACTTAAAAGAAATAACATTTTAATAATATAGATAAAGGTAAGAAATTATTGTGAAATATATTTGAATAAAAAAAATACAAAATAATTTTGTTGTTTAAATTAAAAAATAAAAAATAAAAGCTGTTGCTAATGTTTTAATAAAAATATTTGTTATTCATGACATTTTTCTTTCTCCGTTCTACAAACCTCCTTTTTTATTTTAAATTCTACAAACCTCACTACAAACCCGTCCATTAGATTGCCACGCAGGTGTTTTTCCCTGCAAATATCAAAACCTCATGCAATCGCCGTAGCTAATAACCACCATACTTCCAATAAAAAGCAAACAACTTCAAATATAAACGGATAAACCTCAATACTACCAATAAACGCATCATGTACGTTGAGAATAGATGTGCTGTCCTGTCGCAAAACTCACTGCTACGCGAGTCGCGAGGGCTCATACCTCACATCACTGGCTCACAATACTATTTAAAATCATACTGCAAAAAAACTGAATTATATAAATTTCTTCATTTATTATTTTGTCCTTTTGGTTTCAGTTTGTAATTTTTTTTTTTTTTTTTTTTTAAAATAGAGAATGTCGGCACGGATCATCTTTTGCTGAAATAAATGATAAAGGGAGAATACAGAGAGAGAGAGAGAGAGAGAGAGAGGAACAAAGTGGAGATGGGGATTTGCAGTGCACCCAGAAAATAGATGAGCTCATGAGCGTTTAAGGGGACCACGGGGATCCGAAGGGAGGAAGTCTCAGCTGACGTGTGCACTGTGCAGAGTCCTCTCACTCTCACTCTCTGTGGTAAAATAGAAAAAAGGTAAATACAATCAATCAGAAATCAGAAAACTGAAAAGGACTTATATGGTTGAGATCGGACCTATAACCTATTTTGGGAGAAGCACTCGATGCGTCTCTCCCTCACGTGTTGTAGTGTAGACAGACTTCTGAGACTTTCACAGATACAGAGAGAGAGAGAGCCATGAAAGAACGAAAAGACTTCCAACTTTCTACGCGCCAACTTCACTGTATTGGGAAAATTAAATAAAATTTCGACTCACTTTTCCTCGTAAAGTGTGCACTTTTTTCTACTGTGTCTCGTCTGCTGCCAGTTTTATTTATTTATTTTATGTTTTTTTGGTAGGCTGTTTGCTGCCAGTTTCAGACGTCCGTCCAATGTCCATCTCGCTTTTATTTGCAATGTCTTTAATTACCTAAGGGGCGCCCTAGTCAAACAAAGTCCAAATACTGAAAGCAAAACAAAATAAAGTACTAATAAAAATATAGTAAAATTCAAAGATGAAAAAGTAGACAGGTAATGATGCATCTCAAAGCAAAATGTCAAACACTAAGTTTCAATTTTGGGGAACTGCGGTTTGACAGCTCCTACTCCTCCACCCCCCCTTCCTCGATCACTACACTACTACCCACTTCTCTTCTGTCTTCTTTCTAGCCTCAACCCGCCATGTTTTGCAATCTTGATACCTTCCAAACTTTTGTTACTTCGACCTCATCAAAAGTTGATTTGGGATCACAAGGGCTTAGCTTTACAGGATATATATATATATATATATATATATATAGTGAGCGTATGACGTGGGTTTGGAAAATTCTAACACAATGCTCCAATTTAGTCTAGCCAAAACTATAGCACGAGTTAAAAATTATAATTGCATTTTTATATCAAGAGATGAGTCTTTGGTATTTTAGGAATAGTGATAATGAAGACGCTGACATGAGTGAACAGGGGGGATTGGCAAGGGCAAGAGCCACCCTCAAATGACAGTTTTTTTTTTTTTTTTTTTTTAAGGTAAAAACAATTTTTTATGCTTATTTTTATTTTTATTTTTTGCTAATGTGCCCCTGCCCATTAAATTTTTTTCAGCCATGGCCACTGTCCATTCTCAAGGCTGGCTCCGTCCCTGCATGCTTATTTATTATAATATAAAATATTATTAAAAAAAATTTATGAACAGTAATATTTAAAAAATTATATTATAAAATAAACCGACGTGAGTAAACAATCTCCATCATTACAGTTCTTTTTTTAGCATTACTCAAAGTTATTTAGATCCAAGTAAATTGTTGTCGCCATTTAAAGCTTACATAAATTGTTTTAGTTCATTTTAGATTGAAGTTGTATGAGGAAAAAAATTGAGAAATTTTATTTCTAAAAATCTAGTAGACAAGTTCCACAAAAATCCAATTCAATGACAACACAATTGATTAAATGTTAAGGCTAATAAGTAGAGTTATTAATTAGTCTGATTTTGTTTGTTTGTGAGTATAGACGTTTATATAATTAGCACTTTACTCTTAAGTTAAAATTGTCAATAATTAAATAGTAATATTTCTTTTAAACAATACCTTCTCTTCACTCAGTTCATTTTTTTTTATTAAGGACAAAAAGACTAATTTTATATCAAGATGACAAGAACTGTGTTTAACGAAGCAAAAGGAAAAGTAATATTTTAAGGCGCCACGTCTCGGAATTAGCTTGAGACGTTCGCTTTGCTTGCAAATGCAATTAAAAACGTTTACCCATGTGGGAATTTAAATAGAAAGTGACCTTCAGAGTCAACACATAACAAATGTACTTAAAATACGCGTAGTTTCTTCGAGCAGAAAGTATATTGGTCTAATGGTCTCCCCTAATTTCCAAGCTATTTTAAATTTTTTGTTTGGGGTGCAATCCTTGTTTTTATTTTATATTTGCTAGGTGGTGCAATCAAGTAAGGCTTAAATGGAGTAACGAAATAATGGATAGTGAAATTCTCATGACATAATAATCTAATAGGGGCAGCACTGCTGCTAATCCTGTGGCCTAAATTACAAGTCTATTGGCGTATGCGTGTTTAGACTTTAGTGCCAGTGGTGATTTGATTGAACATAACAGTTTATTTTTATTTTTTGACGATAAGATTGGGATCGGCCATTCATTAACGCTGGAGCCGAGATTTCTTACTAGTCATTCCAAGTCACTGCAAAGACGTCAAACACTCTACGACGACGCAGAGACCTACGTGCCCATTTTTTTTTTTCTAAATCTCCCACAGAACTTGCTTTACTGGTTTGCTTCTTTCTCTATCGTATTATACAGTTGCATCACTTGCAACCCAACAACAACATCAATCAACGTGCACCATTTGATTATTTCCTATCTTATATGCCTTTGCCAGGGACAATAAATTCCTCCGCACAAGGACGCATAGCTAACTGCCATCACCACCACCGCCACACCAGCCTCGCCCTCCCCACCCACCCCCTACCTTTTTCTTCTCGGTTATGAGAAAACAGAAGCATCCAAAAGGCAAGGCTTCGGCGTTCCTGTATTATTATTAATTAAAAAGAAAGAAACGACATAGGAGGTCGTGTTGGGTTGAAAGTTGAGAGAGAGAGAGAGAGAGAGAGAGCAGAATCCCGAAGCGGCTGTCTCAATCCTCACACCGTTATCTGCTTGGATGCCCTTCTTCTCATATCAGGCAACACTAATGCTTTCTTTCATATTATTGTTAGCGAATCTTGTATCCCTCCTTATGAGGAATAGCATACACCAAAGCCTCTGTCTTTCGCCGGGAAAACACCAGAACCCCTATTTCTTCCTTCAGCCGCCCGTAAGTCTCCATGGCTGCTTGTGCTATGCTTGATGCTGGTGTCAGTGGCAATCATAGCAACGAAAATACAGAGAGTAGTAATATCATTACCAGCGGTGGAAGCCCCTTGACGAGTGCATCCAACAACAACAATATTAATATCACCGGCACCTGCGAGAAACAACCTCAGCAACCCCTGTCCAACGGAAAAATGCTGAGAAAGAGGATGGCCTCTGAGATTGATATGGAAGTTCAGACCTTCACCACAAACACCAGCATGAATGATTATATAAGGTTTTCCCGCCGAAGTATTGGCACAACCCCCAATGCCTCGTCGATGAGTCGCAGCTCTTTTCCAGCGGTGGCAGCTGGTAATAATTATGTTGCTTCCGGAGATAACTTCCCCAAACCAAATCCAAAACAGACCAACTACTCCACTTCGCTACCTTCTTCCACGACGTTGACCAACATGACGTCAGGCGGGGGCTCTTGTGGGTTTTTATCTTGTGTTACTCCAGCAAACTTAAGTCATGATCATAGCGACGAAGCCCTCTCGCTTCATCATCATCATCATAATCATCACCAAGGTCCTGCTCAACCCCAAAGCCAGACCCCTGCTGTTTGTGGGTTCTCGGGCCTGCCCTTGTTTCCTTCCGAAAGATATCGAAACAACAATACTAATAGCAGCAGAACCGTTCCCAATCCGGGTGGTGCTGTTGCTGTTAGTCCTTCGATGGAAGACAGCTCAGCCACGGCGTGGATCGACGGCATCATAAAGGATCTAATCCACAGCTCCAACAACGTGTCCGTTCCACAGCTCATCCAGAACGTGAAGGAGATCATCTACCCTTGCAATCCCAACCTTGCCGCCCTCCTCGAGTACAGGCTCCGCTCCCTGACGTCAGCCGACCCTATCCCGAACTATCCGGAGAGGAGAAGGGCGGTGGTGCAGCAGCAGCAGCATCATCATCAAGGCCAGTTGCAAGGATCTTCAGAGCGGATTAAGCTCAATCTATTGGACTCTGGCCTTCCTAATTTCTCCTCTACCGAACCCATGAATCAATTGTACTTGCACTGGGGAATTACACCACTGCCTAGCGCTTCCCCTAACCCAATCCTCGAAGATCATCATCATCAGCAGCAGCAGCAGCAGCCGTCAAGCGCTTCTTCCCTTCTCTCATTGAATCAACTGCATCAGGTGCAGGAGCAACGACAACAAGAACAGGAAAACTCTTCCCCTGCAGAGACTGCAGCGCCAGCAGTGACGTCAGCGACATCAGCGACTACTACTAGTACTAGTACTAGTAACAGTGTCGCAATCCTTACGAGGGAGAAGAAGGAAGAGATGCGGCAGCAGAAGAGAGACGAAGAAGGCTTACACCTTCTGACCTTGCTCCTTCAATGCGCCGAAGCTGTCTCGGCCGATAATTTTGAGGAAGCAAACAAGATGCTACACGAGATTTCCGAACTGTCGACGCCCTTTGGAACGGCCGCGCAGCGGGTGGCAGCATACTTCTCCGAGGCAATGTCCGCAAGGCTGGTGAGCTCGTGCCTGGGAATATACGCGGCGTTGCCCCATAGCCATAGCTATAGCCACAAGATGGCTTCGGCTTTCCAGGTGTTCAACGGCATCAGCCCCCTAGTGAAGTTCTCGCATTTCACGGCCAATCAGGCCATACAGGAAGCGTTTGAGAGGGAGGAGAGGGTTCACATCATAGATCTGGACATCATGCAAGGTCTCCAGTGGCCTGGTCTCTTTCACATCCTGGCTTCTAGACCTGGGGGACCTCCTTATGTGCGCCTCACCGGCCTAGGAACCTCCATGGACGCTCTAGAGGCGACGGGCAAGCGCTTGTCTGATTTCGCCGACAAATTGGGGCTTCCCTTTGAGTTCATTCCTGTGGCCGACAAAGTCGGGAATTTGGACCCGGAGAACCTCAATGTCAGCAAGAGGGAGGCCCTAGCCGTCCACTGGTTGCAACATTCCCTTTATGATGTCACCGGTTCCGACACCAATACACTGTGGCTTTTGCAGAGGTATCACAGTCAACATAAACTTACGTGTTCTATTTACTTTTTAATTAAACACATGATTCCCGGATTTTTTTAGACTTTTAGTAGTATCATTGTCACTGTTGTTATAATTCCTTCTTGTTTGTATTGCTGTTACATTCTTTTTTAGCGACTATGCATATATTTTAGTTTTGAATTATAAAAACGAATTGATTAAGGTTAGTTAATTATGATGTTATTTTGCAAGAATATTTAAAGAGCGAACATATCTCTGTCTGGGAGAGTTATTCTTGAAATCAGTAATGAAGTATATGGTTTTCTTCTGATTCCCCCCTAGTAATGAAGTATATGGTTTTCTTCTGATTTCAGTTTTTCCTATTTCGAATTTAAAGAAGACTTTGTTTTATGATTGATTGAATATATTTGGCAGTTTTATTTTTTGCTGAGGCTAGCTGCTAATTAACCTACTCCGGTGGATGGGAAATTTCATTATGTATCAGGTTGGCACCAAAAGTGGTGACGGTGGTAGAGCAGGACCTGAGCCACGCAGGTTCCTTCTTGGGAAGGTTCGTGGAGGCAATACACTACTACTCGGCACTGTTCGATTCGCTAGGGGCAAGCTACGGGGAGGAAAGCGAGGAGAGGCATGTGGTAGAGCAGCAGCTGCTATCGAGAGAGATCCGGAACGTGCTGGCGGTAGGGGGGCCCTCGAGGAGTGGGGAGGTGAAGTTCCACAACTGGAGGGAGAAGCTCCAGCAGTGTGGGTTCAAGGGCATCTCTTTGGCTGGAAATGCCGCAACCCAGGCTACCCTGCTCCTCGGCATGTTCCCTTCTGACGGTTACACCCTGATCGAGGACAATGGCGCCCTCAAGCTTGGTTGGAAAGACCTTTGCTTGCTCACTGCTTCGGCCTGGAGGCCCCCTTTTCCTGCTCCTACATCTACCCATTACTATTGAGTATCCATTCCCACTACATACTCTGTTCTCGTCGATCCGCACTTTATTTGTTCCGTCCAATATGATGCAGTTAACTAGCTAATCTCCCTCAGTGATTTAATGATTATCATCTATAATTGTTGCGTCTTACTCAATTATACGGGCAGCTCATATCACCTTCATTACAGTACTAGGGATTTTGCGAGAATTTCCTGTTTCAAGTTAATCTTCGTCTTTGGAGTAATGCTAAAACAAACCCCATGTCCTCCACGTGGCCTCTAAAATTGATGTGGTTTTTAAATGTATTATAAGATCAAAATTTAATAGTAATCTATCATAAATTCAATAATAATTTTAAGAGTCGTATCAATTTTAATAAGACACAAGAAAGTGGTCTTCTTTTTAGCATAAATCTTTGATAATCAAGCGAAATTTTAGACGTAGTGAAGGATGAAGATCCCTTATAATTTTTAGAAAATTGTATAGATTCTTAAATAACGAAATTTACGCCGTTTCTAGGCATTGAAACCCTTAAAAAATGTTACTTATAAAAAATGTGGCATGTTAGAATTGAGAATTGAGTATATTTTCATCAGGTTTTTGTTCTTTATGTTGTAAAAAAGTTTTTAGCAAAAGATTATTATTATTATTATTTTTGTTTTTGAATAAAAAACGTCTTTGCAAAAGTGAAGAAGCATTTTGAAAAGAAAATTATATCTGGCTGCCTTGATAAAGTGCAACATTTTTAATTGGTGGCATTTTCCAAGCGGTTCAATACTTAATTATGACTTAAATTTCATAATTTGAGAATTCCTAATCCATAAAAATGAGAAATGAAATAATTTTTTTTTTTCATTTTTTTTAACAAACTTTGCATAAACCAAGAGAAAGTAGGAATGTAGTCCGAGAAAATTCTTACCATAGCCCAATATGCCACATGATGGGCACAGAAATTTGCACTTCTATTTACTTTCTTAGCCTCCCAAGTGGGAGAAGTTGGAAGTTGGAAGTAGAAGAAAAAAAAAATTAGAAATTACATTCTCAATTTGCCAATCCAGGGAGAAAGAGGGATGTTGCAAAGTTGAGATAACTAATAAGGAGTCTCCCTCAATAGAAAAGTTCTTGAGCTTTAGAGAGACTGTTAGGGAGGCTGCAAGGAGAGCAGCAAGAGCTTCACCAAAGTTAGGATCACATGGAGGACTACTTTGAGATATGGCTTTGATAATGTGGCCATTGGAGTCTCTGCACATTGTAGCTTGAGTTGAGAAGTTGTCTCTAATGGCAGTGTCAAAATTGATCTCGAAAGAACTTGATGCAGGAGGAGACCAAACTTCAGTATTTAGAGACAGAGACTTCCAAGCAGCAGCATGTTCTAGAGATGTTTTCTTGATAGTATTGGCTAGAGTTAAGACATCCGAAACAACCCCATCATGAATAGCTTTGTTCTTGGAAAACCAAAGAAGGTCACAGAGCACTGCAACAAAAACTTGAAACAAATGAGTATTGGCTAGAGGAATACTAAAGGCAGAGTGAGGGTTTATAATACCTTTGACCCAGCTTGAGAGGCTTAGAGAAGACCAAGTTAAAGAGTCAAGAGGCCAGAAGGAGGATCTCCAAACTATCCTAGCAAAAATGCAGTTAAAAAAGAGATGAGGAAGAGAGTCTGCCTCAGAAAGGTAGAGAGGACAAAGGGAGTTAGAGGGAGAGATAGGAAAGACACGATTCAACCTAGCTCTAGAGGAGACTATATCCCAAGCAATTTTCTAAAGAAAGAGTTTGAGTCTAGCATTACGATTAAGCTTCCACAATTGCTTCCAAGTTCTTGAGTCAAGAGGAGAAGAGGCTAAACTAGTAGTTTTGGGCTGTTGATTAACTTGTAAGCAGAACTAGTTGGGATCCTTACAATTGCGATCCTTTCTCTTACTCCATCCCATCCCCTTTCCTCTTACCTGTCTTTAGAAGGAGTATTTTAGGTATGAATATGTAAGAGGTGCTCCCTTGCTCGGGCATGCCCTCTCTCGTAGTCTTTTTGTTATTATTATTCCTACTTCTTTTATTTTTTTTGTCTTCACATGGATTAATAAAAAATTCAGATTCCAAAATCTTACCTTATAGTGTTAAACTCCCAGTCAGAGGGAATCTTACTCACTCTCTGTCATTCCCTTCCAATCCCCTTCTCACAGTGCATAAGAATTACAATAAGTGGATTTATGTCGAAATTCGAACCTAAAATTTCATTACTTAAGTGGGAATTAAGGGAAACCAACTGAAGGCTTTTTTTATTTTTTTTTTAGCGAAAGTGGTATTGGAGATCCATTGCCATCAAGGACACAGTAGCAAGAAGATGAAAAGCAGAGATTAATCTTGTCCTCCTAACATCATGCTATGACACTCATACCCATGTTCTCCCCCTCACCTAACCACCTAGTAAAACCCTTGGCTCTTAAGCCAAACCTTTCGCTGGTCAATTAAAGATGTTCTTAAAGCCAGCTTACCAAAAAAAAGAGAAGATGTTCTTAAAGCCTTAAGATATGATTCTCTAACATTCTATCTAAATTTTAGTCAAGTCCCTTTTTTTTTTGTTATTTTTTTATTAATTTTATTTTAACTAAAGACTTTTCAAATGCAGTCCACATTACATTATTTATTCTTTTTCTATACCATTTAATATATGATTTTTTAATTATTATTTTTTTTTTCGCTCTTTTTCTTAAGCGGCACCGTACTAATTAGAAATTAGTACTCGCTGCCACTGCTTGATCTATTGTGCAAAGCTAAGAAACCTGAGCTTGTCCTCGCCTTGTCATGCTTGCTGCCACCTCCTAGTCTTTCTCTACCTTGGACCTTCGTGCTCCTTCTCTCTCCTCCTGATATGTCTCTTTCTTTACATCTTGCCGCTCATCTTAAGGTTGCCACTCGTCCATGAAGTTCACTGTTGAACCCCATCCATCCCATAAGACCCTCGACTTGTTGTGCTCTCTCTCTCTCTCTTGCACGCGCGAATCATTCTTGTTACCTGTAGAGTTGTTGAGGACAACGAGCCAAATGTGAGATGAGCCGCAAGAGCATGTGTAGTGTGAGGCAACCTCACAGAGAGAGAGAGAGAGAGAGAGAGAGAGATATAGAGAGTTAGCTAAATAAACAATCAATAATTTAATTTTAGAGAAGCTACAATGTCAATCAAAATTTAGATTGATTATGTAATTTTGGAGATAAGTTAAGATTGTTATTGTAGCTCACTGTTAATTTAGCGATAAGATAGATAAGCCAATGTGGGGTAGCTTTGGATAAGAATAAAAAATGCATAAGTCACTGTTATGAGTGCTCTTTCGGGCATATACATAATACGTATGCATGAATCGTGTATCTTGAGTTATAAAAGTATTTTGGACTAAAGGGACATCGATCAGAGGCCAACTTAAACTAAATTCAGATTGAGGTTTTCGAGAAATGAGTATTTTCCTTTCTATTGGTTCTTCTACCGTCCAACTCACAAATCCACCATTGGAATTGCAAGAGTTGGATGGGAAAGACTAACGGGAAGGACCAATAACATGTCTGGGGAATTTCTCCCCAGACGTACGTCAGCCAAAGTATGCTTAAAAATTTCGGCCCCAAAGTTGCGAAGTATGGATCCCACAAGATCAATGGTGGAATTTGGACGGAGAAAGATCAATGAGGAGAACCAATAGCATCTCTCAAGGCTTTCTCACTTACGCCACCGAGTGTAGGATTAAAAAGAAAAGCTATTAACTTCGTAAATGCCATTTCAAAAAGTACTTTTGAGAAAAAGATTATAATTAGTCGAGACAGTGCAAAGAAAATTCCAGTCCATTCATATTCTCATGACCTAATAAAAAATATGATCAAATAAGATGAAGTAAGGCCTCTAAAGAAAGATTTAGCACTGAAAGACCTAACACTACTTGCTTTCCTAGCCAACAATCATTTACATCATGAATGACAGTCTAAATCCACCTGGAAGAAACACCAATCACATCCTTATTGCGTACACACCATTCGTTATGGCTTTCTCCATCCACTGGTTTGCGTCAACAAGCTAAGAAGCACAGAATAAAGCTCTCCATATCATTCCCTGCACAATCCATCTATCGGTATTTCATACCTCCAATGACCATGAATATCAACTGCAGCAGTCGAGAGTGAACTACATCTCCCTGCTTTGCCAGAAAGTGGATAAATACTCCTATTTACCAAAAAATGAACTATTTTATCATGAAACTCATCCTGGCTATCTCTTCCTTGCAACCCAATACTCTGGAAAACCTAGCCGAATGACAAATTCTCAGCACCCAGAAAATGGAAATCCTCACTTCTTGATCCCCTTATAGTTCCCGGAGTTTGAAGCATTCAATTTGAAACATCAGCTCACTATGAATTTACATTGCATTCACTCAAGAACTGATCTTCTTGGTTCAAAAATTTCTTCCAGTAATGTCTATATTTTGGAATTCCGAGCTCAAGCCAAGGTTTCATGTTACCATTATAGTGCAAAACTGCAGCTTTCGAAATGGCTTGGATGTCAATGCTATAGTCATGTCCTAGTCCAGACAGAGCCCAAGCACCATCAATAGAAAAAACTAGGTCCTCAAAGCTGAGCAAGCTTGCACGCAACGCAATGGCTTCATTTGATCCCTCATGCATGGTCAGCTGCAGTTCATGTTTGGAACAAAGGAAAAAGAGTCAGAAAATTTACATGGCTCGTGATATATTAAGCTTTAGTCACTGCAATAACTATTAGATACAACCATAACAACTGAAAGGCTCAACATAACTGAGAAATAGAGCATGCAGAAATAATACTGAATGAACAGATGCTTTTGCCAAATTTATTGCAGTACAATCAAGTCCAACCTTTGATAGAGAGGTGTGAAGTCAAGTGATTAACAGCAATTAAACAAAAGTGAGGTACAGTGTTTTTTTTAAAAAAAATCTAATTTATATTTTTCTCAGTCATCTTATAGCATTGTCAAACCACCGATAATTCCCAGCATATCCAAACCGGCAACATATGTTTGGTAAAACTCAACATTACTCACCTGCTGAGTCAACCTTTGGTAAGTTTCAGTAAGATCTAGCTCCCTCCACCTGACCAGGTCAATTACATTCAATCCAGACATCCAAGCACAAGAATTTTTATCATTACTGCTCTCACCCAAATATTTCTTCAGTTGACCAAACCTTAATGAGCAAAACTGCACAGCGCCATTAACTTTCCCTCTCATGTCGACATTCCATAGTTCTGACAAGTCTTGCTGCACGACAACATCATCATCGAGAACCACAACTTTCTTCAAATTCTGGAATATGTCAGGGAGAAGATAGTGTGAGTGAGAAAAAATAGAAATGTATTCTGTTCTAATAGAGGCTGTAGGCGGACTATCAACATTGCGAAAGGAAACACGAAACTCCTCAGGCAGGGAAAGATGCAACAGAGTTGCCTTATGATGGTTGTCCAGCTTAAGACGTTCAATGTTTAACACTTGAACTGTGGCTTCCCTGAAAGTATTTCTCAGAAACCATAGTTTCATTGCAAAGTAATTCTGTTCATCTGTAAGCACATGAAAAACCTGATTCATGCTTTCCTGAAACATAACAGGATAATCAATCAGTGTTTCCAGTAGAAGCATTGGTAACTTAAAAGTCAAGCATGACTAACAGAATGTTTGAAACATACTTTTGCATGCATAACAGTTGAGTTGATTGCTACTGATGATGCAAGCACATTATTAGAGAAAATAACAAAGTGGTGCAGTATAGGATCTATATATTTTTCAGCCACAGAGAGCTCCATATTGTTGGGAGGAGATCTGAAATATTCCACTGTCAGTCTCATTGACAGGCAGTGAAGACTCTTTGGCATAGTCTGGACTGCGAGATGGTAGAGGAAGGCACTCTGTTTCATGTGGAAGTTCGCTTCGTCCTCGGCCATATCGTATATTTGTCTCAATTTTTTGTCAACGTTGTTACACTCCACAGAAAATGATTTGGCTTTGGCTATTGCAGCTTCCATCCTCTGTAACTTCTTAGCAATCCTAATGAAACAATTTTGTTCTTAGTGTGTTGAACAAGCCACATGAAAATTTATTATAATATAAATCCATAGCACCTGCAGAAACAAATGATGAGAATAGGGGTAACTTGACCACCGTCTGCTAACACACCAAACAAGTTACTGTATTGACCAGATGTTTTACACCATGCTCATCTCAAAGTTGTAGGGATGCTTATCTAAAAGGTCCAACTACCTCATCCATAGTGCTAGAAGAAACAAGGTTTTAAACAGAAGTTTCTGCCTATATATATATATATATATATATTTTTTTTGTTTTTTTTAATGAATAAAACTTTCTGTATACAGATTATCAGACAAGTATTTTTAATTTCTATATATAACTGTCAGAGTATTTTATTTGTTAATGTCATAGCAACTTGAGCAAAACTCGAGCTTTACAAGAAGCAGATTTAGTAATATTACTACCACAATACACTCAAGAGCTACATGAAACTGTCAGCAATAGGTTTGAAAGGGATTCGAATAGCTTAGAGCTGACTAAGATGGTTTTACCATTTCAAGTGACAAACAGTATGTAATAAAAGGTTCAAAGAGAACCTGAAAGAAAAAAGGAAAAAAGGAAAAGAATAAATGAAGCTCAAAAGAACACGACTAGGGTTAAGAATAGCACATGAGCAAAAAGCACTGGCAGAAGCAGGTCTAGTAAATTTTTTTTTTTTGATAAATAATTCATTTCATTAAAAGAGCGGAGGAGAGTGCAACCCTAGTGCACATGATATATACAAATAAAGTCCCCCTTACATGCTAGAAGAAGAACACGATAAATGCCAATCAAAAAGGTTTTCTAAATAGTCCGAAACTACCATAAATCCAAAAAGAAAAGAAAAGAAAAGAACAGCTTAACAAACAAGCATACATAATGTGCCTGAAGAAAGAAAAATGATTAATGTATCTTACAAGTTTGTTTAGATGGATATGACATCTATCAATGTTCTTGATGGCGATTATTAATGTTCTTAACCATGACTTCATTGGTGGCTCTTATTCATGGAAAACAGGGTAATGATTTGCCATCACTTACTGTGGTGGAAGATCAGCATCTGTAGTGCTTTCACTAAGAACACGCTCCAGTTCTTGAATATTTTGCTTCAGCTCACGAGACAACTTGTCCTGTCTAGGAAGTTTTGCAATACTAGGATAGTATGCTCTAGCCACAAATAGTTGGTCCTTCAATTTCTTCACTGTAGAATCTTTCATTTCTTCTACATGTTCTTGGCGCCAAAGGCAATAACTACCAAATTTAAACTCACATAATTTTCCAATTTCATCAACATCTTTTGTATATAAGGGGCCTTCAACTGCAGCACCAACTTTAGGATTCTGTCACAGAATTTCAAACCGATCAATTAAGCTCTACAAGCACCAGAAATTGATTAGCATGTTAACGAGTAGTCTGCAGCAAAAGAGTGATGTGTACTTACATTTGCATTGGGAGGTGATGGCATAATACCATGTGGAGGCACTGGAAGACCTGCAAATAATTTATAATAAAAAGTAAAACAAAAAAACAAATGGACATCTTTTAACAAGGTGGTAAAGAATATATGAGCAAACTTTAAAGATGTGGAGGCCACCAAAACCTTTTTTTGGTTGAGTATCGCGTATCGAACCTCTAGCGATGGTTTTATTCGCTTTGTTGGACAAGTTTCTAAGAACATCCTGACACATGTAACACAAGATGACAAAAAGAATGTCAAGCATGATTTTATTAGCCCACATTGCAGCACTTACAGGTCAATAAGCTTATATGTCAACATTCTGGGGATCAAAATGCATGTGCTTCTTTTTCTTTCCAGTAAATGAATTGTAAGACGCTCATTAAAAATAAGTTTACAGCTTAACTAAAATATATATCAGGAAAAAGAAAAACAAAAGACATAATTGATGTGCATATGTCCATGGGCTTTAAATACTAACCAAATATGAAAGTCAAGAGACTCATTTACACACACAAAAGAAGAAAATTTCCCTCTCAAGCCTCATCAGTTGCATCCTACCATATGTTGAATGAGTGTGGTTCATATAGATAAAAATGCTTTTGTATGTCATTTGAATTCTCTATTTTCATTTACTTTTGCAAGTCAATTATGCGTTCATCACAGACCAAAGTATATCCCAAAATTAATTAGAACTTTCAGGACCAATGCTATTGTTCCATAGCTAAATGACATTACAAACAATACTCATCTTTGCGATAAAATAGGTACATTCTGTTTTTTTATAAGGAATAATAAAATTAGACAACCTCAAATCTTTTAGATTAGTGTATCATAGAATGAGTAAAAGGAAAGCCATTTGCTATCAAATGATTCAATTACAAGGTTTTTATTTGACAATTGTGTAAGCATTATCAACACCATTTACAACCATGAAAGACACAATAATACCACTTTCAATGATTTAACAGTTAAAAAGTTAAGTATTAAAAAATCACTACAAAACAAAATACTTATCAAAAAAAAAAAAGTTAAGTATTGACCATCAGAGCATTATGCATGAACCTTTGGAAGAGTTGGTCCAAATTTTCCAATAAGCCTTTCTACATTGCTTGATTGATCCCCCTGTAAAAAATCAAAGCATGGGTCATTATAGGACTAGCCTTTAATCTTCATATAAGAAAACAATATATATGTATGTACATGTAGAAGTTTCTTTAATTTTGGGGCGTTGGAGGACAAAAGTTTGAAATTGAAATTTTCACAAGCAAGTTTTTAGCATTTAACTTGTACATCATCAAATTCTGCACAAAACTGGTAGCATAGCCTAATGGCAAGTATAAAATGTATTACCTCAGATGCATTCCAAGCATTTCTGATTTTGTACTGGTCATATCCTCTTAAACCATCCTGATTTGCAATTAAGAGAGAGAGAGAGAGAGAGAGAGAGAGAGAGAGAGTCAATGTCAACAAAAAATTGAAGCACAAAAAGATGTACAAAATTCGCAAAAATATTAAAATACTTACTGAAGCTGAACCTTGTTGTTCGGAAACATAACCTGCAGAAGATGCTAAATTAATGGTGTTAAAAAGTTAATATAAATGGGAAATATGTGTTCATGTGATGAAAGAGGAGTAAAGAAAGAGTACAATCATGAAAACATGCCTAAAGAAAAAACTACATTCACTTCTATAAATGACAATTGCAGCAGATCAAAATAATTCCTCAACTTTGTCATCTTTATCTCCTCATATATAACCATAAATGAAACCTCAAAACAACGTTTTTGGATAAGAGCCAAAAAACAAAAGACAAAACAAAGTAATTAGGAAAGAATCTTAAGATTGTGATATTGTCATAGGTGTGGCCGTTCTTGGTTTCCAAGGGAACTATAGCACCAGTGAGTCTAAACTCAGACCTAACCTATAGTGAAGGTTCATGTGATAAAGGCATCTCAATTGTTGCAACCTATGATCCCAGCTCATTGGAAATGCCAGTCAATGCTCAGCTGCTTGTTTTATAGCAAAGACTTTGGCCTTTACACTCTGTGGCTTGCATAATTATCAGAAGAAGCCTTCTGTTATTATGTGGGATTGTCCATTATTATGACATCAAACAATTAACGGAGTCCTCTACGAAGCCCTAAGATATGTAAATGCAAAATGTTATACCATAAGGTTGAAATAAGAAAGTTAAGAATCTTTGCACTCTTTCTATATAAAACCAGTCGGTGTTGACCATTACAAAGAAACCATTCCTTGGCAGATGAAAGTTTGGGTGTTACGACGCCATGCTATGCCGAGTTAATGAAAATATACAACAACCACAAGGACAGGGATTAATAAGTAGCAATTCCCACAGTAGGAATAAACGAAAATATAGATTATTCCATAAATAGAGAAGGAGGGAGACTTGTGACTGTAATGTTTTGCTAGTTAAGTTAGTCTAAATCCCCAAAATCCCGGAAGCTGCCATCAAATTGGTGAAAAAGAGGCGGAGGAAATTAAATCAGGAAATGTAGTAGATTCAAAGAGCCACAGCTAATGTCGATCGACCAGCGACATATCAATAGAAAAAGACCAACAAACGTACGGGAAGTAGAAGAGAATCTGCCGACACCAATTGGAGGAAGAGATGGAGAGACTCATGTGCCCTAATTAGAAGGGAAGAGAGAGGAGGGGGGAGAGAGAGAGAGAGAGAGAGAGAGAATTGAACTGAAACCACAAAGAAAAAACACATACAAGAAACAGATCTAAACAAAACCAAAAAATTAGAGGTCAGATTGAGCAAGGCAGAGCACAGAGACAGTAGAAACTAGAAAGAGGAGTTACCCGCAGAGCGAAAGCCATTGTGAAGGCCGAGCAAAAAGACAAGAGGAACCAGCATGGAGAGGATAACGAGACCCAGCACCCCAATCGCAAGCCCTCTCCATCGCCTTTTCGCCGCATATCCATAAGAAGAAGCCGCGCCCTTCATCTCCGTCTCAGTTGTCCCTTAACTTGCCTCTACCTTTTTTCCTTCGTCTTTTAATGATTTTTATGCTAATTATTAATTTCTCTTCAAATGTAATTGCTACCTGTTGGAACAATTTCAACCAAGATTATGGGAGTGACGGGCAACGACCTCCGCCACGGATTTAGCGCCAATACAGAACACTCTCATAAGCAGTAAACCACTCTTCTTCGTCTCCCCCTCTACCTCACTTTCTGTTGCTTTATAATTTTCAATTTTCTTCACTCGCTGGATTCCGTCCCACGCGTATTCCAAGTGTCTTTTACGTAGGGAGGAGAGAGAGGGACACACACAAGGTTGCACGTGTCGAATTTTCAACCGTTTTGATTCACAAAAATGTGATAGTTCATTTATGCTTACGGTAGTATGCGTTTTTTTTGAAAGAAGGAAAAAAAAAAAAAAAAAAAAAAAACACGAATGACCTACATTTGGCCGAAACAATCTCAATGAAATAAATATTAGACTTTCTAAGCGACACAAAAAAATATATTCGAATTTTCAGTCGTTCTGAGTCATGAAAATATAAAAATTCATTCATGTTTCCGAACCATGCGTTCTTTTTGAAGGTAGGAAAACAAGAAAAAATACGGGCCCGAATATCTGATTTTTGACCGAAACAAACTGAATGACATACATATTTGAGTTTCTGAGTTAAACGAAAAAAGAAATTTAAATTTTTAGTTGTTCTCGATCAAGAAAATGTGAAATTTCATTCATGATTACGACAACATGCATTCTTTTCGGAGGGAGGAAAACAAGAAAAAACACGAGCTCGAATGTTTGGTATTCGGCCGAAACAATCTGAATGAAATAAATATCAGACTGTCCGAGCTAGACAATAAAAACAATTCAAATTTTCTGTCGTTCTTGGTCACACAAATGCAAAAGTTCATTCATTCTTTTTTTGACTAGCTTCGTAAGTATGAATGAACTTTCGCGTTTTCATGACCTAGAATGATTAAAAATTCGATTTTTTATTTATTTATTTATTTTTTATTTTGTCCATCTTAGAAAGTGCGATATTTATCTCATTTATGTTGTTTTGGCTGAAAATAAAACATTATGCTATTTTCTTGTTTTCCTCCTTACGAAAAGAATGCATGCTACCGTAAGTGTGAATGAACTTTCGCATTTTCGTCACTTAGAACGATTGAAAATTCGAATTTCTTTTTTTGTTTAGCACAGAAAGTCTGATATTTATCTTATTTAGGTTGTTTTGGCCAAAAATCAAACATTCATACTTTTTTTTTTGATTTTTCTCATTAAGGTTGTTTCAGACAAAATTCAGACATTTGGATTTTTTCTTATTTTCCACCCTCCAAAAAGTATGCATGCTACCGTAATCTTGAATGAACTTTAGCATATTCGTGAACTAAAACGACCGACAATTCGAATTTCTTTTTTGGCCTAGCTCAGAATCTTTGATATTTATCTTATCAAGGTTGTTTCAGCTGAAAATCAAATAGTTGGATTTTTTCTTGTTTTCCTCTTGAAAAGAACCTTTGCAAATGTATGCATGAATGAACTTTCACATTTTCGTGACCCATATCGACTGAAAATTTGAATTTCTTTTTTTGTCTAACTTAGAAAGTCCGATACTTATCTCATTAAGGTTGTTTTGGCCAAAAATGTCTAGGGTTTTAGGGATGTGGTCACCCTAAAACTGCTCAAAACCGAATTCCAAAACTACTTTGGGAAACTAGTTTTAGAAACCGGTCTTAGAAACCGCGAATGAAACCCCAAATATGAAACCTCAAAAGAAACCCCAAATCAAACCCCGAATGAAACCCCAAATGAAACCCTGAATGAAACCCTAAATGAAACCCAAAATGAAACCACGAATGAAACCCTAAATGAAACATTTAGATATTTTCTTGTTTTCCTCCCTACAAAAAGAATGCATTCTACAGTAAGCATGAATGAACTTTAGTATTTTCGTGACCCAAAATGACTGAAAACTCGAATTTCTTGTATTGTCTAGTTTAGAAAGTTTGATATTTATCTCATTCAGGTTGTTTCGGCTGAAAATCAAACATTCAGATTTTTTCTTGTTTTCCTCCCTACGAAAAGACCGCATGCTATCGTAAGCATGAATGATCTTTCTCATTTTCGTGACCAAGAACGACTAAAAATTCGAATTTCTAGTTTTGTCCATCTCAGAAAGTCTTATATTTATCTCATTCATGTTGTTTCGGTTGAAAATCAAACATTATGATTTTTTCTTGTTTTGCTCCCAACGAAAAGAATGCATGCTACCGTAAGCATGAATGAACTTTCGTATTTTCGTGACCCGGAACGGCTGAAAATTCGAATTTATTTTTTTTTTGTCTAGCTCAAAAAGTCTGATATTTATCTCATTCATGTTGATTCGGCCGAAAATCAAACATTAGAATTTTTTCTTGTTTTCCTCACTTCGAAAAGAACGTATGCTACCATAAGTATGAATGAACTTTTGCATTTTCGTGACCCAGAACGACTAAAAATTCAAATTTCTTATTTTGTCCATATTAGAAAGTCCGATATTTATCTCATTCACGTTAATTTGTTTGAAAATAAAACATTTTGATTTTTTCTTGTTTCCCTCCTTACGAAAAGAACACATGCTACCATAAGCATGAATGTACTTATGCATTTTCGTGATCCAGAACGACTAAAAATTCGAATGTCTTGTTTTGGCCATCACAGAAAGTCCAATATTTATTTCATTCATGTTGTTTCGGCTGAAAATCAAACATTCATATTTTTTTCTTGTTTTCCTCCCTTCGAAAAGAACGCATGCTATCGTAAGCATGAATGAACTTTCGCATTTTTGTGACCTAGAACGACTGAAAACTCAAATTTCTAGTTTTGTCTAACTTAGAAAATCCGATATTTATCTCATTCAGGTTGTTTCGACTAAAAATCAAACATTTTGATCTTTTTTTATTTTTATTTTTATTTTTGTTTTGATTTCCTCCCTCCGAAAAGAAAGCATGCTACCATTAGCATGAATAAATTTTCGCATTTTAGTGACTCAAAACGACTAAAAATTCAAATTTCTTTCTTTTGCGTAGCTTAGAAAGTCAGATATTTATCTCATGCTATCGTAAGCATAAATGAAGTTTTGCATTTTTATGACCCAAATATCAACGTTGAAACCCCAAATATCACCGTTGAAACATGAATACCCTGTTGAAATCACAAATGAAACCTCGTTGAAACCCCAAATGAAACCCATCGAAACCCCAAATGAACATTCGTATTTTCGTGATCTAGAAACGATGAAAATTCGAATGTCTTCTTTATTTTGACTATGTCAGAAAGTCTGAATATTTATCTCACTCAGATTGGTCCGGCCGAAAATCTAGCTTTCGATTTTTTTTTTTTGTTTAGCTCCATTCGAGAAAAACACATGCTACTATAAGCATAAATGAAGTTTTGCATTTTTTGCATTTTTTTCTGACCCAAATATTAACGTTGAAACCCCAAATATCACCGTCGAAACCTGAATACCCCATTGAAAGCACAAATGAAACGTCGTTGAAATCACAAATGAAACCCATTGAAACCCAAAATGAAACCCTGTTGAAACCCCAAATGAACTTTCGTCTTTACGTGACACAGAAAGGCTGAAAATTCGAATGCCTTTTTTTTTTGCCTATTTCAGAAAGTATGATATTTATCTCATTTAGGTTGGTTCGGCCGAAAATAAGACCTTCGAATTTTTTCTTGTTTACCTCCCCTCGAGAAGAATGCATGCAATCGTAAGCATAAATGAAGTTTTGCAATTTTTGCATTTCCGTGACCCAAATATCAACATTGAAACCCCAAACATCACCGTTGAAACCTGAATACCCCATTGAAATCACAAATGAAACTTCGTTGAAACCCCAAAGGAAAGCCATTGAAACCCCAAATGAAATCCTGTTGAAACCCCAAATGAAACCCATTGAAACCCCAATTTGTGTGGAAAATTCGAATGTCTTTTTTTTTTTGCCTATCTCAGAAAGTACGATATTTATCTCATTCAGGTTGGTCTGGCCGAAAATAAGACCTTCGAATTTTTTCTTGTTTACCTCCCCTCGAGAAGAACGCATGCAACCGTAAGCATAAATGAAGTTTTGCAATTTTTGCATTTCCGTGACTCAAATATCAACATTGAAACCCCAAACATCACCGTTGAAACCTGAATACCCCATCGAAATCACAAATGAAACTTCGTTGAAACCCCAAATGAAAGCCATTGAAACCCCCAATGAAACCCTGTTGAAACCCCAAATGAAACCCATTGAAACCCCAATTTGTGTGGAAAATTTGAATGTCTTTTTTTTTGCCTATCTCAGAAAGTACAATATTTATCTCATTCAGGTTGGTCCGGCCGAAAATAAGACCTTACGAATTTTTTCTTGTTTACCTCCCCTCGAGAAGAACGCATGCAACCGTTAGCATAAATGAAGTTTTGCAATTTTTGCATTTCCGTGACTCAAATATCAACGTTGAAACCCCAAACATCACCGTTGAAACCCGAAAATAAGACCTTAGAATTTTTTCTTGTTTACCTCCCCTCGAGAAGAACGCATGCAACCGTTAGCATAAATGAAGTTTTGCAATTTTTGCATTTCCGTGACTCAAATATCAACGTTGAAACCCCAAACATCACCGTTGAAACCTGAATACCCCATCGAAATCACAAATGAAACTTCGTTGAAACCCCAAATGAAACCCATTGAAACCCCAATTTGTGTGGTTATCTTAGGTACTATTTATCTATTGCATCATGTTATTAACCTCATCCTGTTCCTTTTCTATTTGTTGAAACCCCAAATGAAACCCATTGAAACCCCAATTTGTGTGGTTATCTTAGGTACTATTTATCTATTGCATCATGTTATTAACCTCATCCTGTTCCTTTTCTATTTTCATGACAACCAATATTACAAAGCTATTACTTAAACACCAAAATAAAATTATAGTTTTATGGCTTAGTGTAATTTTCTTCGGCATGTAAATTATAGCCAACTTTTTGGAACGGGGAATCCATTAATTTTCTACCAAACTTTGTAGCCGGAATAATCTTGAATAAACTCCGTCTGAGGATGTTATTAGGGTTGAGTGAGAGCCCATCTCAACAATTTCACCTTTATCCATGACAACTATGGTGTTTGAGTTTATCACTGTGGAAAGCCTGTGTGCAACTGTAATTTGTGTGGTTCTTGACAACAAGCCACCATTGTTGTTCAGATTAAGTGACTCCAACGCGCTCACTACAGTTCTTTCAGACTTAGCATCAAGGGCACTTGTTGCTTCATCTAGGAGCAAAATTACAGGCCTCTTTAGTAGAGTTCTTGCAATGGCTATTCTTTGCTTTTGTCCACCTGAAAGTTGGCAGCCTTTCTTTCCAACAGTTGTATCATATCCATAAGGGAAATTACTTATAAATTCATGTATGTTTGCTTCCACTAATACCTCCACAATTTCAGTTTCAGAAGCTGCATCATTTCCATAGCAGATATTGTCTCTAATTGAGGAGCTAAAAAGAAGTGGCTCTTGTTGCACCAATCCTATTTGTGTCCTCAGCCTTCTCAGATTGTACTCCCTTATGTCTTTCCAATCAATAAGAATCTTTCCTTCACTTGGATCATAAAATCTTAGCAAAAGGGCCAAAACAGAGGATTTTCCTGCTCCACTTGGCCCAACGAGAGCTACCTTTGATCCAGCTTCAATTTGTAAACTGAAGTTGTTGAGAACAGTCACTGCTGGTCTTAATGGGTAGTTAAATTTGACGTTTTGAAATTCAATTATTCCCTTGATCCTCTCAAGACGTGAATTTTCCGGTGTATCTGGTTCAATTTCAGTTTTCCGGTCGAGGGTATAGAATGCAGGAGTTAGTATCCTGATGGCAGAGATGATGGTGGGGATCAATGTCCATAACTCAGTGATTGAAGGTACTGTGAGAGAGAAAATCTGGTATGCTCTTATGCCATTTTCAAAGGTGGCTTGCTTTTTATCAACCAAAATTGTTGTGTACCACAAAGCGACAGCATGTGCAATGTTCCATAAACAAAGGGTGCATATTCCATACTTAATACTCTCTCTCCTGCTCTTCCTCTTTGGGATTTCCAGAAATATTCTGGCTTTCCTAATTATGTGCTCTTCATGACAAAAGGATGCTATGGTTCTTATGTTGGTTGCAAATTCAGAAGTTAGGCTGATAAGTTCATAATGTGCAGCAGCTGAATCACCTGAAAATCCTTTAGCTGACTTGGCTTGAATCAGGCCACCGATGAAGTGGCAGGGCATCACAGCCCAAGCTACCAAGCCCATTCTCCAGTTTACAACCATGCTAACGAATGTTGCAATCAATATGGAGGAGATGCATTGTACAATAACAGACATACGATCAGCAATTATGGTTTTAACCATGGAGGTATCATATATGATTTGTGAAGTAAGTGAACCAACATTGTTCTCAGGTTTCTCAAACCAAGCTATTTCATTGTGCAATATGCCTGCAAAATTGTAATGCTGTAGATGTCAATTTACACTTTTGTACTGGGTTTCGGAGCTCGTACTTATGATAAAATAATCTGCTTAAAGTGTATAGAGTAATTTACCAGAGAGAAAAATGTAACGTGATGATGCAGAAATTTTAATGGGCGTACTGTTATACCTGAATACAAAGCTTGTTTGAGGTTTCCCATAGCCTTCTCCCCAACCATGCCAAAAAAGTAATGTTGCATGGTGTGACTGAATAATGAAAGCAATCCAATTAGAGAAAAGATGATTGAATACCATCCAACTTCCCTCTTTGCATCTTTGTTGTAGTACGCTACTCCTATTGTAATGATGAAAAATCCGAAAATAGGCTTTGAGATGCCAGAGAAAGCTGCAACAAAGGAGCCAATAGCAATCTTTACAAGGTCTCTGTTTTTCAGGCCAAACCAGATTCTGAGGAATATACTTGTATTTCTTCTTCCCCTCTGGTCTTCTTGCTTGGTAAAGTCTCCAGTATATTTGTTGGACTCTATATATTCCTCCTTTTGTTCAATTTCTTGAGATGGAACCTGTTGCTTGATATTTGCAGGTTCTTCAGTGGAATTTGTGGCTCTGTCATTCAATCCACGATATAAGCAGGTTGAGTTTTTGTTCCAATTATTTCAATAACACGTCAAGAAAGGGGGAATTGGGGGCGAATAACCTCAAGTCGTAAACTGGGTTCAGGTTCTGCATGTTATATAGGTTATTGTAGACTTTGTTGGTATCTAGCAAGCTCTGGTGTGTTCCTGTCTCTGTAACTTGACCATTTTCTACAACCGCAATGATATCTGCATTAATAATGGTAGACAGTCTGTGCGCGATCAAGATGACTGTTCTCCCCTGCATGGCCATCTCAAGGGCGTCTTGAACCACTTCTCTGACTCTAAATCAAGTGCACTTGTGGCCTCGTCAAGCAAAAGAATTGGAGGGTTTTTTAGAATGGCTCTTGCTATTGCGATTCTCTGTTTTTGCCCTCCTGATAACTGGACTCCCCTTTGTCCTACCTGCACTCCAAATTAGTGTAGAATTAATACTCTCATTGAGTGAATGGGATCAAGCACTTGGGATATTAAGTTATAATGACGCCGTTGCCCTGTATTTGCTCTATTCTGTTTTCATAGCTTACCAAAGCTGACCTATTAGACGTCCCATGAGAACTAAAGTAATTGACTTGCAGTCTTGAAAGCTAAGGCTTGGTTTATTTGCTTGGTTTATTTATTTATTTTTGTTCCCATAACTGAATAATCCTGACCTACTAGGTACATCTCATTAGAAGCAAGGTACTTGAACTATATTATTCAATGCAAGGCTCCTATATCTTCTGCCTTTTTTTTTTGTTAGATCATTTCCCTTCACTTAATTATTTCCACGTAAATGTTATATGGTTAAATTTTAACAACTATTAACAAGCATTTGGCACTATAATATATACTGATGACATTTGTTGTAAGAGCTATGGACTGTACACAACAATTAAGATGTATGGAGCAAAATGTTAGTATTAAAATATATGATGCGACGCACATTAATTATTCATTTTTGGTTACTATTTATGGTACTGTGCAAACATCCGACATGTTGTTTAAAAGTACTTTGTTTGTTGCAATTAAAACGGAATGGTGGATAGAAATTTTTTTAGGTGGATTAGAATAATGTTTAAGGAGTCATCCTCTTTTAAATTCGTCATATTTATATAAAATGAATGGAATGGTGAATAAGTGATTTCCAAAGAATTGTCACATAAAACATAGATATGTATAGTGTGCAAAACAGGAAAGGGTTGATATTATGAATTAGGATTGCGAGGCTTGTACTTTGAATGCTTAGTCGGAGACTCACTAGAATGTCAAACATATGGATTAGTTTTCTGTCAGTCCCCCTTCTCATATTCTTGTTTACAACCTTTTTTTTTTTATTTTTTTTTATTTTTTTTATTTTTAATATTAGATTTTGAGTATAATTTTATTTCCGATATCTGCATGATCATTTCGGTTTTTGATTGGCCAATAATTGCGATGCGATAAGTAGTTTTGTTGAACTAATAATGCTTGAAAAAGTGGTAAGGTGAATGGAGAGGGGTTTGTCAACAAACCTCTGTCAGGTACTGATTTGGAAGCTGCGATATAAAGGAGTGTGCATTTGCCATTCTTGCTGAATTTTGGATTATTTGGTCATCCGCATTTATATTTCCGACTTTGATGTTATCCAAGATGGTGCCAGAAAAAAGTGATGGTTCTTGGGAAACCGCACCTATGTTTTTCCGGAGGAACTTCAAATCGAGATCCTTGATGTTGTGTTTGTCAACGAAAATCTCTCCTGAACATAAATATGCATACTTCATCATTAATTATACACTTGCATCTGCAAATATGAACTTAAAACAAAAAAAAATTTAGATTCCGTGCAATAGAGTTATCATATTACACTACAAATAGGGCTGTTCTATGTAAAAGGCTATATGAACCCATTTGGTCGGACAGACGTTCGAGTAGCCGAAGTCATTCTTGCTCGGATAGTTCTTACAAGTAGAATCATTACAACCTTTCAGCATGGATTGACCTATTGCAGTACAATATAAGGGATTTCCGTTCAAACAGAAGGACATAGGAGAGCTTGATGTGGCAAGCTATTGAAACATACATATACGTGTGTCCATTTTTCGCATTGAATGCTTGGGTTCTTAAGAGCTTAAAGTAAAAGAAGGAAAAAACAAAATGTTGAGCAACTCGGGACTAATTTAGGAGTAAGAAGGAGCTGCACAAACCTTTTGAGGGGTCATAGAATCTTGCAACTAGAGAGATGACTGTACTCTTTCCACATCCACTGCTACCCACTAAAGCCACTGTCTTTCCTGCTGGGATTGACAATGAAAAACCTTGAAGGATCAATTTCTCTGGCCGAGATGGGTAGGCAAAGTATACATCACGTATGTCAATGTTGCCATCAACCCCTTCAAGCGTCTTCCCTCGTGAACTAGAGCTTATACTTGGCTTTGTGTGAATCACATGGAACACTTGGTTTCCCGCAGCCTTTGCCTGATTGAAGACTTGCATGTCTGGAGTAGCATGGGTGAGTGATCTGCATTAAAAAGAAGCAAGTTTTTTTTTTTTAAATGCACGAAGTGATAGAATTTGGTGTGCTTTTAGTTCTATTTTTCTTTTTAAGTGAATGTTACTTCGATCATTACATAGCTCCGAACAGAATGCTCATTACTACAGCTATAATATCCCCTCCACTTGCCCTCTTGGCAGTAACTACAATGGCTCCAACCCATACGATGAAAGCCCAAGAACAGAAGCTCACAGTCAGAAACATTCCTGTTCCAACGCCCTTTAGTAGTGCTTCTCCTCTGCTTAACAATAACTGTTTCTCCATGCACTCTGAGAAAGACTTGATTGCACAGCTCTCCCCAACAAATGCATGCACTGTTTTAATTTGAGATCGTCTGCGATAGGGAAATCAGAGAGCAGATTAGTCAAATAATTAGGGAAATCACTGTTTTAATTTAAGTTTTTAGGGGGTCCTTAACGGGTCTAGTCAGTGTTGTAGTGGGTTGGTCGTTTTTGCACATGGGCGGAACCACCAAAAAATTATAGTCATTCCCTATATATATTTTATGTATGCTGCAATTTTCTAAAATGGACCCTCCAAAAGTAATTTTAACTATTTATAAATGTTTTTCTCTGCCCCTCTTAAAATTTTGGTCTGGATGTTCGAAAGCCTCCAATTAAGAATGGTGAATATGGTTCTTCCTATGAGTTAAGGAAATTTGTCGGATAGATATGATCACAAAAACTAGTATGAGTTGAAGAGTATGGGTAGGTTTGAGGATTCGGGACTAGGTTTTGTAATTTTTGCCTTTTTTGTTGTGTTGTTGTTGTTGGTTTTTCTTTTTTTTTGTTCTATTTTTTTGGGTTTCTTTTGCATGAAAATTATTTTAACATAAATTAAGAATTAAGTGATGAAAAATATAAAAGAACTAAAAATTGATGAAAATGAAGAAAAGTTGAAAAAAACTAATAATATGAAGAAAAAAAAAAGGGTGAAATGAGAGATAATAGAAGGATAATATGTTATTAAAAGCCTCTAATTACACGGTTAAAATTTAAACAAAAGAAAAAAAAAATTATGTTAAAAGTTCGAAGAATAATATAGAGTTAGATAATATGAAAGGGAAATTAACTGAAATTTAAGGGAGATGTAAAAAAGAGCAAATGAAGTGGAACCAACAGTGAGAAAATGAATCAAAAGGAATGGAGAAATGTCGAAAATTATGTAAAGTAAAAAAAAGAGAGTAGAAAATAAAAGAGAAGAAAAGAAAAGTAGAACGAAGTACGAAAAAAGTAATTGAATTAAAAAATTAAAATTGAAGAAATCTTTCTTACTAATGCCTGTTTATCTTGGAGTCTTAGCGCCCACGGCGGAGTCAAAGCACAAGGGCAGTGGCGCCAAAAGCTGTTCTACTCCCACCGGGGCACTTCCAAAGAATTTTATGTACCCAAAAAATAAATATTATGCATTGAAGAGTAACCCCGACCAAAAGAAATAGTCTAAAAAAGTGAAAGTAGAAAAATCAAATTTTAAAATTTGGGAAAATTACAGTTTACCCCCCCCCAAAGTTGACAGCATTTTTCAATTCGAACATCAAAGTTTCAATTTTTGCAATTCACCCCCACAAAGTTTCAATTTTTTTCAATTCGACCAATATTATCCAAAAATTCTGATACTGCCCCTGATTTTTTTTTTTTTTTTTTTTTTTTTTTTTTTTTTTATGAAAAAAAAAATTTGGGGGGTGCAAAAATGGCCAAATGGGCAAAGGGGTGGCCACGGCCACCCTGAATTTTTTTTTTTTAAAAAATTAGGGACAATATGGGAAGTTTTGGATACAATTGGTCAAATTGCAAAAATTTGGGACTTTGGGAGGGTGAATTGCAAAAATTGAAACTTTGATGTTCGAATTGAAAAATGCTGTCAACTTTGGGGGGGAGGTAAACTGTAATTTTCCCAAATTTTAAAATTTGATTTTTCTACTTTCACTTTTTTAGACTATTTCTTTTGGTCGGGGTTACTCTTCAATGCATAATATTTATTTTTTGGGTACATAAAATTCTTTGGAAGTGCCCCGGTGGGAGTAGAATAGCTTTTGGCGCCACTGCCGTTGTGCTTTGACTCGGCCGTGGGCGCTAAGACTCCGAGATGCCGTTAGAAATTGGTTTCGGATTGCAGGACGAGTTTTTCTGAAGGAGTTGGAACATGGACACCATGTTTCCGGGTGTGTATCCGAAAAGTATTATGAGTTGAAAATAGTAGGGTAGGTACTCTAGGGATTATATGCTGTTTTATTTTTAAATATATTTTGTTTTGTTCAGTTCGGATTTTTTTTTTGGTTTTTTACAACAATGGAAATTAAAACCGTAATCAAAATAAATAAATATTAGAACCAAGAAAAACAAAGTTTTACGAATATTG
>NC_081550.1:0-15474 GCF_901000735.1 Corylus avellana
AAATAAGATGAAAAAGGAGAAAAAAACACAAAAGGAAAAACGAAGAAAAAAGAAGATGAAGAACCAAAAAAAACGCAATATATACGAAGAGTAACAACTCTTTCCACATCAAATAGAGAGATATTTTATAAGAAAAAAAAATAGTTAGGAAGAATCAAATAACATGACTTTTATAGCTTAGAAAAAAAAACAAAAAAAAAAAATATCTGATCAGAAGAGTAACCAATTAACATTTCAACAATGGAGACTAATAGCGTAGAGTTTATCAGCTATGAAGAAAGATCAAAGATGAAGTGAAGCGTAGGTGGCAGATGAAGCTTTGGAAAAACAAGAATATGGAGAAGTGTGAAAGTAGGTGGTATGATTAAGATAGGAAGTGATGTGTCGAGAGGCTATTGATTTGAGGAATGGTAAAAATTTAAAATAAAAGACAACCCTTTAACGAAACTAACGGGATTCGTCTGGCAATTTCTCATACACAAAACTCCAATTTTTTTCTTCAACCTGTGTCTCAAACTTCATCTATGTTCTACACATCTCTCTCAAACCGAAAAACAGCTCATTGTGTAATTTCTGTATATCAAAGTATCTCTTGATTTGATTGGGCAGGACTTTTTTTCTATTTTTTTTTTTTTATTTTTTTTGGTTTGTGGACCGTTGAAATGCTAAGAGTATACAGACATGATTTTATGAAAAGATTGCAGAAAGTATGACGAGAAGTTTCTGAGCATCAAGTGATTGTACCAGTTCACGTGTGTAGACCCCTATGTGCTGCTTCAGAGAAACAGAGCAGGCCAACGGTTCATGGACGCCGTACCATGATAGCCTCACCAATCCCACTATTTACGCTTGGGAAAGTCAGATTGACAAGGATGTTTCCAAGTGATCCTCCCCCTTCTTTCCCCTCCTTGTGAGGGTTTTGTTCTGTTGGTTCTTTTCTATGAAGTGGCTTGTTAAAAAAAAAAAAAAAAAAAAAAACCGCGAGACTTCTGGCGTTTTTAGCGCAGGGTTTCATGTTGAATTACATTTAAGGGAATTAGTTTATGTTCCAAGTTAACATAAAACACTAATTTTAACTGTTAAGTTCAGTTCACCTCTTGCCAACAAATATTACGCCATTGCCTTCAATAAGAAAAAGGTTTTAGGAAAAAATATAATTTAGTCTCAAATTATTAGTTATTTTCAATTTAGCTCTTTAATGTTCAAAAAATGATAAAGTAGTCCTTCAAAATTTCAAACTACCAACCAGTTGTAATTTGGCCACTCCGTTACTCATTACCGTCAAATAGGATGAAATTTTATTAGTCAATGAAAATTCTGCCATTGACAGTTTTGTACTTTTTATGCATTTAGAGTCTACAACAATAGAATCAAATAAAATTTTAATTGGTAATTTTAATTATTGTAAAACAAAAAATATATAGTTTAAAGATTTTTTTTTTATAAATAAATTTGAGGTATAAATGTATTTTTTTTTATCCATGTGGTTTGGAGTAAGCAGAAAATAACAAATTAGTCTTTGTCGTCGATTGTTAGAAAGTAATCTTTATAAGCTTAGCTTGTTCTTTACTTAGTTGTTATGTTATTTAAGCGATTTTTATAGTTAGCTGGTAATTTTGAGCTTCTAGTTATATTGTTGGCCTTAACCTTGATTTAAGCTTGAGTTAGCATTTCATTCTTGTTGGACACATTTTTTTATGTATGGAGACGTTTTTTTGGTTAGAAAGTTTTAGAAACTCTTTTTGTGGCCTTAGGACCAGTTGAGAATACCTAGAAAAACATTAGACCAAATGAGGTTTTACTTAAACCTCTCTGACGTTTCAGGAGAAACATCATCTTGGCCCGATGTTCTATAGCTCCTATTTTATGTTCTAAAGAGGTCACTAGTTCAAATTCATCTCTCCTATACGAACATGTAAAAAAATAAAACAAATATCCAAGCGATGTGAAACTGAGAAAGAAAAAAAGTAGCTATTGACTAGAACATGTATATACAGAAATCTCATATCATATCCTAACAAAAAAAAAAAAAAAACCGATCTCATCATTTAGAAAGGCATATTTATCATTTTATAATTTTTTTTAACAATTTTTTAGAAGGCACCGGCCCCTCCAAGACGATCCTTCTCCACATTTAGAAAGCATCCCCGCTTGTTCTTTCCTCCCATGCCCATAAAGTTGAAATAAACCATTCTTCGCCTTGCCACTTTATGCTATCGGCTATTTTTTTTTATAATAATGAGGAAACATCAAGTTAAAAGAGCAGATCGTCCCCAAAAAGGTAGAGAAGTCTTTCTACGGCCCAGCTGGGCTGGGCCTTGGACCCGAAACTCAAGATCTGGAATTGTGAAGAAGCCAGTAAAGGAGCCCTACAGAGTGGGCAAGTCATGTGATTATCATGATCACGATCACGATCCACCCATCTGTCGATGCATTCCCTGTGGAAGACGTGGCAACAGTTCCTGAGCTCCCTTTCCTCATCTTGCATGCTTAATTGGTTCAAGCATACAGTACACGCGTCCAAACTCCTACTCTCCGGCAGTCTTTCTGTGATATCTCCGAAGGTAGTCAGTATTAGATTGTCTCTTATCATATGGGAAGAAGCAATTGTACGAGGAAACTCTGCCTCAACAGAGGCTGAGGAGAGGCTCCTATCTGTGAGTCTGAGAGTCCAACACCAAACCATCTCACCACTGCAATTATTAGAGCTGCCTTGTATAGTAGATGAGTTACCAGTAAACCCACGGACTCCTCCACACCCATTGGAGCACAGGTAACAATAAGAGACCCAACAAACAAGCAAAGAACGGCCAGTTGGAGATCATGGAAGAAGAGAGAAAAGGAGGAAATTCACAGTAGCCTTTGATATCATTTTTATGGACGTCTAAAGGAAGATATGTACTAAAGGAGGCTAAGGAGCGGTTTCCTTATATTATTTCTTTTTCTTTTTCGGCTGTGACTCTGAGAATAAAGTGTCACCGAGTAGTCTAAAGGAAAGAAACAATTAAAGGAGGTTAGGAAAAAAAAAAAAAAAAAAAGGGAAATTTCGAGAATGCTTCCAAATTATATTAATCCTTATAAGATAAAGGCAAGGCAGCTGCATCGGATAATGCACGTACCTTTAGTTTGGTATCGTCACCTCTTCATATCGCTTACACGTTGCTTAGATAGATGGTTTTTTTTTTTTTTTTTTTCAATGACATACATGGTGTTATCATGTGATTATCATGTAAGCAGGATCGCATATCCTCGTCAGCTTATGATATAAATATTGCAAACCAACGCAAGTAGGTGGAACAGAATAGAGCCAACCTTGAAGGATAAAATACTAGTTTACAAACTAATTATCTTTCTATTTCTCTCTCTCTCTTTTATTACTAAAGACAAATAACAAAATTAGACTAGAGAAGAGTGGAGGAAATCTTCTTCTTATTTCACTTGTATGAAAATACATCTTACGAAGCCTATAAATAGAGGCATTCAAAGACTAACTTACAAAGCTTTTACTCCTCCATATTTATTGTATTAAATAACAAAAAACTCTTCTCTAAGTTAAGACTTCAGTTGAGAATTAAATAAACATATGAGTCTAGAAAAACTAAAGTCCCTTATTAATTAAAAGAACTTATAACTTCTACCATTTGAAAAAACTTTCTTGCGTTTTGATTTGTTTAGTTTCCAACACGCCCCGTCAAATCAAAACCTTCTCATGCCAAGCATGTCTCTTAGCCTCATGAAAATTGCACCTGATAATAGCTTAGTAAATATATCTGCTACTTGTTCAATGGTGTGGCAATACTGGAGCTCTATTGTCTTCCGCTTGACATGGTCTCTAAGAAAGTGGAACCTAGTGTCAATGTGTTTACTTCTCCCATGTTGCACTGGATTCTTTGCTAACTTTATAGTTGATTGGTTATCCACATAAATCACAATCGGTTCTTCTTGTGGATGTTCCAGTTCCTTCAAGAGATTCCTTAGCCATATAGCTTCACAAACAGTAGACGAAGCTGCCACATACTCTGCCTCACAGGTAGACAAGGCTACAATTCCTTGTTTCTTGGATGTCCAAGAAAATGTTGTAGAATTAAGATAGAATACATACCCAGTAGTACTTTTCCTCTCATCTTGGTCACATCCCCAATCACTATCTGAATAACCAACTAATTTTGCTTCATCACCATAGGCATAGAATAAACCAAGATTCAGAGTGCCTTTAATGTACCTTAGGATCCTTTTTGCAGCTAACCAATGAGTCTCCATTGGTGTCTCCATGTATCGACTCACAAGTCCAACTCCATAGACAATATCTAGCCTTGTGATTGTCAAGTACCTCAGACTTCCAACCAAACTCTTGTAAAGAGTTGGTTCAATAGCTCGACCATCTACTTCTTTTGACAACTTTATGCTTGTTTCAACTAGGGTATTCACAGAGTTGCAGCCATCCATCTTGAATTTCTCTAAAATCTCCCTCATGTACTTCTTTTGGGATATGAAAATTTCACCTTGTTGTTGCTTCACTTCAATACCAAGGAAATAGGACATCAACCCGTTATCTGTCATCTCAAACTCCTTAAACATTGATTGCTTGAATTCCTTGAACATTTCACCACTATTTCCTGTATATAACAGATCATCAACATATAGGCAAACGATTAGAAATTCACCACAATGGTTTTTCTTCATATAAACAGCATGCTCATATGGACATTTAGTGAAGCCGTTATGATGAAGGTAATTATCAATGCGTGCATTCCAAGCTCTTGGTGCCTGCTTTAAGCCATATAACGCCTTCTTAAGGCGATACACCTTGCTTTCTTCTCCTTCCATTATAAAGCCTTCCAGTTGTTGTATGTACACCTCTTCTTCAAGGAAGCCATTAAGAAAGGCTGACTTGACATCAAGTTGGTATATCTTCCAATTGTGATGAGCCGCAAGTGCGATCAACGATCTCACTGTGTCAAGTCTCGCAACTGGTGCAAAAACCTCTTCATAGTCGATGCCATACTTTTGTTTGTAGCCTTTAGCTACAAGTCCGCCTTGTATCAAGAAACTTCACCTTTTGCAGTGTGTTTGATCTTGTACACCCACTTGACACCAATAGTCTTATGGTTCGATGGGAGTGTTGTCTACTCCCAAGTGTCATTCTTTTGAATAGCATGTATCTCCTCCTCCATTGCGGATCTCCAACAATCTTCTTCAACAGCTTCTTGAAATGTTGGAGACTTCTCATCTTTTGTTTGCTCATAGATTTCCTTGAGACTTCTCATCTTACTTTGATTTGTGGACGATCTACTGCTGCTACCTCCCATAGAAGCTGTAGAGTCCCTCTGTGCTGCGGACGGTATGGTAGGCTGAGAAGATGGTGGGGTACTTGGTGGAGCTTCTGTTGAGAGTTCTTCAGGCTCCTCTAACACTTGTTGTTCTTTGGCCTTCTCTTCATCGCTCCAGCTCCACACACTTTCTTCATCAAAGATAATGTCTCTACTAACCACTAATTTCTTTGTTAGTGGGTTGTAGAGCTTGTATGCTTTCGACTCTTCGCTATATCCGAGAAAGATACATTTTTCACCACGATCATCAAGCTTCTTCCTCTTGGATTCTGGAACTTGAGAATATGCAACACATCCAAAGATTCTTAGGTGTGCAACACTTGGCTTGTGGCCGCTCCATGCCTCTTGAGGTGTCATATTCTTGACACTTTTGGTAGGACATCGGTTGAGTAGATAAGATGAGCACGCCACAGCTTCTGCCCAGAATTGTTTTGGCAGCCCTTTCTCCTTGAGCATAGTTCTGGTCATATTAAGAATGGTACGGTTCTTTCTTTCGGCAATCCCGTTTTGCTGTGGTGTGTATGCAACAGTCAACTAATGCTTTATGCCTTGTTCCCTGCAATACTTATCAAATTCTTTTAAGGTGTATTCTCCACCTCGGTCAAAACGAAGAGTTACAAGCTTATGGCCTCTTTGATTTTCAACAAGGGCTTTAAAGTTCTTGAATACAATAAAGGCAGCTGATTTTTCTTTAAGAAAATAAACCCAAAGTTTTCTGCTAAAGTCATCGATGAACGTAATAAAGTATCTATTACCTCCTAAGGACATGGGCTCTATTGGTCCACATATGTCGGTATGAACCAGTTGCAATGGTGATGTTGCTCTCCAAGATTTGTTGCTACGAAAAGGAAGTCGTGCCTGCTTGCCAAGTATACATCCTTCACAAACGTTGCTCGGTGGCTCAATCACTGGTAACCCATGCAACATGCCAAATGAAGATAATAGCTTTACGCCGCTGAAATGTAGATGGCCAAAGCGAAGATGCCACTTCCATGACTCACTTTCCTTGAGTCCATAGAAGCACTTCTTAGACTTTGTGTTAAGATGTAACGAGAACATGCGATTATTGGTCATTGGAACACGAGCCACAATTCCTCCACGTGTATCTCTCAAAATGAGAGAGTAGTTCTCCATATGTATGGTGTACCCCTTCTCAAGCAACTGCCCAATGCTAAGAATATTGCTTTTCATAATAGGCACATAATAAACATCAGAAATGTACCCTTTCTTACCATTATTTTGATAGATTTTTATCTTCCCTTTGCCTTCAACTGAGAGTTTGGTAGAGTCTCCCAAGTTCACTTGTCCACGAACTTCTTCTATGAGTTCAACGAACAGATCTTTCTTCCCACACATATGATTGCTTGCGCCAGAATTGAGGTACCAAACCTCATCTTGTGAATCTGAAACATCATGAGCGAAATGTAAAATAGAATCACTACGAACCTCATGTGTTGCTTCTGCAACATTTGCTTGTTCATCATCTTTGTGCCAACAATCCGAGGCATAGTGTCCAAACTTCTTGCAGTTGTAGCATTGGATATTCTTGGAATTTCCACGTCCATATGTGGATCTTCCTCTTCCTCGATAGCCTCCTCGTCCTCGACCTCTGAAGCTTTGAGTCTCCAGTTGATTTTGACGTGGTTGTTGGAAAATACCATGCCCTCGACCTCTACCACGACCACGATAGGAGCTGAATTTGCGTTGATCATTTAGAGTCAGTTTTGACTCTAGTGCTTGTTCTAATATACTAGAACTAGCATTCTTCTGCATCCTTTGCTCATGTACTTGTAATGAACCCAACAACTCCTCAATTGTTAGCTTCTCCAAGTCCTTAGACTCTTCGATAGCTATAACTACATGTTCAAATTTAGAGGAAAGGGATCGAAGCACCTTTTCGACGACTTGGATGTCATCGACCTTCTCATTGTTTCTTTTCAAACCATTCACGATTACCAGCAATCGTGAGAAATAATCAGTCACCGATTCTCCATCCTTCATGTGAAGAGCCTCGAACTCGCCCTGTAATGATTGGAGACGGACCCGTTTCACCCGTTCGTCTCCTTTGAAGATGGAAGCTAGAATCTCCCATGCTTGTTTACTTATCATTGCTTCGGCAACTTTCTCGAAGGTGTCGTCCAATGCTTGATAGAGTAGAAACAAGGCCTTTTTATCATTCTTCCTTTGTTCCTTAAGAGTCTTCTTCTCATCTGCTGTGTATTCAGCTTCCTTCTCTTCAGTGGGTTCTGTAAATCCGTCGATAATGACTTCCCACAGATCTTGAAACCCAAACAAGGCTCTCATTTGGATAGACCATGACCCATAGTTATCTTTTGATAATCTAGGGATTTGTTGTTGGACTATGTTGGAACCCATTTCTAGAAAGGACAAAAATGGGAAATGGCACAACTAGGCTCTGATACCAATTTGAAGGATAAAATACTAGTTTACAAACTAGTTATCTTTCTATTTCTCTCTCTCTCTCTCTCTCTCTCTCTCTCTCTCTTTTATTACTAAAGACAAATAACAAAATTAGACTAGAGAAGAGTGGAGGAAATCTTCTTCTTATTTCACTTGTATGAAAATACATCTTACGAAGCCTATAAATAGAGGCATTCAAATACTAACTTACAAAGCTTTTACTTCTCCATATTTATTGTATTAAATAACAAAAAACTCTTCTCTAAGTTAAGACTTCAATTGAGAATTAAATAAACACATGAGTTTAGAAAAACTAAAGTCTCTTATTAATTAAAAGAACTTATAACTTCTACCATTTGAAAAAACTTTCTTGCGTTTTGATTTGTTTAGTTTCCAACAAACCTATCTACACTCCCTCATAGATAGGTTTTTCATGATACGTCAGAAGGACCCCGTTGCATGTGCTAATTCCGACCATCTGAGTCAGATCCCACTGCAGTGACTACACTTTGATTTCCATTATGATGACGAAAATCAATTAAAAATAGGAATTCAAAGAGTTTCTTACAATACATGGTTACAAAGAGACGCCACAAAGCCTATTTCATGAATCATGGGCCCAGGGCATTCCGATTTCTACAGTTTATCATGTGCGTGCAGATAAGCTAGAGAGTAATCCCAGAGATTCAATTCGATCTTCCATCTCAAAAGTCACAATGAAGCATTTTTACACATTACTGAAAAGTCCAATTAAACTTCCAAAAGAAGGAAAAGCAAATCGAAAATGGAAAGCCTTTTTATGCATAATCAGCAATTATACTAAGAGCAAATGTAGCTTTAGGACTTTATTTGTGGATACATGTCATAAACCGAACCACGTAAAATCTTTTGTGTTATTTACTTTATTATTTCTGCATTTGATATTCATAATATTATGAATTTCTTCATCGTATCTCTATCAGAGCTACCGGCTAAAGCTAGTATCCGATTCAAAATCTTTTATTTTTTTGTTCTCTATTTTTACATCCCTTTTCACACTTTTGCATCCTTCGTTTTCTTCATCGGTGTTTTCTCTATTTTCTTCTACTTCTCTTTCTCTAATTGTCGACTACAAAAAAATAAAATAATAAATAAATAGAAGTTTAGTGACAGCTTGTATAGTGTCATTTTAAGATGACACTAAACGACACTCCAAGGTGTCGGTTTCACTAAAACCGACACCTCTTAGAGGTGTTGGTTTACTTTAAAACCGACACCTCTTGAATTTTTTGGTTCCTGCGCCCAAATTAGTACTACCTCCCACGCGCCTCACTCTCTCTCCCTCGATCAGCTCTTCTCTTCTCTCGATCTCTCAGCTCCGTCTCTCTCCGTCTGCCCTCCTCCCCCGACAGCCGTCCTCACTCACTCTTTCTCCACCGCCGTGCAGCGCGCGCAATCGTCTCATGGAGTACCGGCCGTCCTCGCTCCACCAATCGAACTCCTCCCCCTCTTCAGCTAGTACTCCAGCCGGCCTCCTCATCACACCGGTATGTCCATTAATTTGTTGCTTTGATTTTTTTGTTTTTGTCATGCTGGGGTTAGGGTTTTCGCTTGATGATCATCAATTTGAGGTTTGGTTTTTTTTTTTTTTTTTTTTTTTTTTTCTAGGGTTTGGGGTTTGAGTTTGTGATGAGGAGATTTTGATATACTGATTCAGAGGATGATGAGAAGATTTTTCCATTGAGCAACGCAGAGAATGGTGGGTGTTTTGTCAATTGAACTTTATTTTGAAATTTCATCCCTTTCAGCCATTGACTATTAAAATTTTTCAGGCAAGGCTGACTCAACAATTACAACAAAAGTGCTCCTTTCAAGCCTGAATCTTCTGAAAAGCAGGTTAAGCTTGTAGAACCAAGCAAAGATGATGAGGACAGTGATCTGGTATTCGTCTATGATTTTGTTTAACAATTAATGCTGCCAATATTGATGTATATGAATATGAAAGAGTCGTATGTGTTCACTTAATTTTGTATTTGAATTTTTTTTTTCCTGTTTTTTTGTCACTTATTATATTTGTAGTATATAAATATGAATGTCATTCCCAAATTTGTGCCTAAAGACAAAACCCCCATATGTTTTGCTATATTTGTACTGTAACCCCCATATGATTCTCCATATTTGTACTGTGTGTAAATATGAATTTGTCATATTCCCAAATTTTGGCCTAATGACAAAAGCCCCGATATTTTTGGAGTAGGAAGTAAACTTCTTTCCACACATTAAAACATGAAACTTTATCTTCAGATGTTCACAAGCTGTCATAATTGCATTTTGTAATTGCTTTATTTTACAGTACGTAGGACCTAATCAAGCTAATTAAGAGAACGTATTCATCTTCTAACAACTTCAGCTTTGTGATAACATATGGTTTATAATGGCTCGAAGAATCAATAGAAATATCTTGTACATCTGTTGATATCTGTCGTGTATGAAATACATCAATTAAAGTTGATTCTCTAGAACAGTTCCAAACATCATGGGCCTTTTAAGGTTGTGTTATCTGGTTTCTATCTATAGTGTCTCTCTCATCCCCCAAACTCCAGATTTTGCAATTGAGACTATATAACCACTGTTTTTCCATTTTCTGTCAGTTATAGTTTTAATTGAAAACCATTTGAGCAGTATTTGAATTTGCATATCTTATGGTACGTGGCAGGATATGGATATGGATAATGACAGTTACGATGAGGATGACTCTGATGAACTTGGATATTTTATGTTATCTGATTCTCTCATCCCTTAATTAAATTTGAGTATTGCTTTGGATAAATATTATGAGTTTGAACTTTTACTATGTTGTTTTGAATATTATTTATGGGTTTAACTTGAGTGTTGTTTTGGATATTATTTATGAGTTGAACTTCAGTATTGAGATGGATATTATTTATGAGTTTGAACTTGAGTATTGAGTTATGATATTGAGTTGTGATGTGATGTTGCTTTGCATTGAACCCATATGTTGAGTTGTATTATTTATGAAGTGCATCTTGAATTGTGCATGCTTCTTGCACAATGCAAGAAGCTAAAACAAAAATTTGGGAAAAATAAAAAATTAAAAAATAAATAAAAATAAAAAATAAAAACCCTAAGAGTTGGTTGAACAGTGCTCCATTTCCCTACCCTTGATTCACTACCCTTTGGGCTTTGAAAGAGTCACTATTAAACCGTCACTACAAAAGGTTTTTAGCCCTAAACCATCACAAAAAAACCAGGGTTTTTTTTTTTTTTTTTTTGTAGTGATCCAAACATATTGTCTCACATCAACTCTCGGTAGTTGAGAGTTGATGTGTGTGACAAAAAAATGTATTTTATCTTCCTTCATCAGAGAATTCTTTTGGTTTTGCTTTCAAGACAGATCCATACTTCTTTGAGTTCTCTATATGTCTTGATGCTGAATGCCAGTAGCGACCAGACTCTTCTAATGTTTGTTCTTCTTTTTTTTGCCATCCTTCCTCCGATCCAGTCTCACCACCCACTGCTGCCAACGCTGCGACCAAGCATCCATGGTGTTCTTGACCAAGGACCATTCTGCAACAAAGAAGTTGGTCCTCTCGGAGCATCAAGCTCTACTGCGCCTTCGACACCATCTCAAATGGCGACTTCTCCATCAACATCGTCTCCGTAGTCTCTAGCGTCTAAACCGATTGTTGGCCCAATATTTTGGCCAATAATCTATAGCCCAATATTTTGCCCATAGATGGCCCTCTTTGTATTGTTATTTAAAGTGCATCACCATTGCCGTCGCCACCGCCTCCAAGCTAGGAAGACAAAAAACCAAAACAAAACAAATCAAAATAAAAAAATAAAAAAAAATAAAAAAAATCAAACTTCAAGTTTCAAGGTCTTCCACTTTAAGTTTGAGGGGATGTTATCAAACTTATTTACCCCAATTCTCCTATAAATAGAATATCATGTATTGTAAAATATATCAATTGAATAAGTGCAAATGTAGCCTTAAGGCTTTATTTATGAATATAAGTTATAGACCAAACCATGTAAAATCTGGTGTGTTATATATTTATTTTATTATTTTCGCATTTTGATATTCATAGCATTATGAATTTCTTCACCACCATGCTGCGTTATCTACACCATTTACTCATAACGGGGAAAGGTGAATAAAATGCATACCATGAATTACATGGTGGCGCATGCATACCATGAGTCAGCCTCCTTTTCCATCTTATCTGCGCAATACAAGCCATGATTTTTCAAACAGAAGATAATTCAGCACAAACTCTAGCAAACGAGTGAATGCCAAGTTGTGGTAAAGCCTGAATTTGTACACAGAATTGTCATTGGCTACTGGTTATATTTCTAATAAAGCAATAATATTAGTAAGAAAAAAAAAAAAAAAAAATCATACCATTTGATTTGATGAGTGCTCATGGCACAAAGTCCTCCCACAACATCATATCGGCAGTGGTGCTGCCAAATGAGGAGAGAGAGAGAGATGAAGTCAGTCCAAATTCTGAAACCCATATACCTAACAATATTAACATGTTCAATTTACAAAGACAATAAGAGTTCATGGCTAAACCCTAAACAACAATCAGCCACCTAAATCAAAACCCAGATTAACAACTCAAAAATCAAGACACCCAATCCATCATTGCAATCAAAACTAACAACTCAAAAATCAAGAAATTTCGCTAAATCGAAGAAAATGAAAAAATCTACGAAATCGGAACAGAATAGAAAAAAAAAATAAAAAAGAAAAAAAAAGGGAACCCAATCTATGCAAAGAATAACCCAAAACTCACAAACAACAAAACCCACAATCGAAACCCACGAACGAAAGCTCCAGAGAGGGAGAGACTTCTTGGTGAAAGTGGGTTGGATTCTTAAAGAGATAATCGCAAGAGCAATTACTGTTGTTTCAGAGAGGAGGACTTTGGAGTATTTTGGATTTCTTAAAGGGGAGACGAATTTATTTGGTGTTTCAGTTTTATTGTGTATCTGTGTAATAAGCCTACGTGTCTCTCAGCAATTGGTTGTTGTAAAAGGTTGGGTTTGCAGACGGACCGCATAGTAGGGGCTCCCTTAACGTTGATATTTGGGTCAAGAAAATGCAAAATTGCAAAACTTCATTTATGCTTACGGTAGCATACGTTCTTTTCGAGGGGAGGAAATAAAGAAAAAATTTGATGGTCTGATTTTCGGCCGAACCAACTTGAATGAGATAAATTTTGAACTTTATGAGATAGTCGAAAAAAAGACATTCGAATTTTTAGTCGTTCTTGGTCACGACAATATGAAAGTTCATTTGGGGTTTCAACAGGATTTCATTTGGGGTTTCAATTGGGGTTTCAACGACGTTTCATTTGTGATTTCAACGGGGTATTCAAGTTTCAACCGTGATATTTGAGGTTTCAACGTTAATATTTGGGTCACGAAAATGCAAAAATGCAAAACTTCTTTTATGCTTACGGTAGCATACATTCTTTTCGAGGGGAGGAAAAGAAGAAAAATTTGAAGGTCTAATTTTCGGTTGAACCAACCTGAATGAGATAAATATCAAACTTTATGAGATAGACAAAAAAAAGACATTTGAATTTTCAGCCGTTCTAGGTCATGAAAATACAAAAGTTCATTTGGGGTTTTAACAGGGTTTCATTTGGGGTTTCCACGACGTTTCATTTGTGATTTCAAAGGGGTATTTAGGTTTCAACGGTGATATTTGGGGTTTTAACGTTGATATTTGGATCACGAAAATGCAAAAATGTAAAACTTCATTTATGCTTACGGTAGCATACATTCTTTTCGTGGGGAGGAAAACAAGAAAAAATTTGAAGGTCTGATTTTCAGCCGAACCAACCTGAATGAAATAAATATCGGACTTTTTGAGCTAGACAAATAAGAAATTTGAATTTTCAGTCGTTGTGGGTCACGAAAATGCGGAGGTTCATTCATGCTTACATGTGTTCATTTTGTATGGAGGAAAACAAAAAAAATATCCAAATGTCTGATTTTCGGTAGAAACAACCTTAATGATATAACAATCGGACTTTTTGATTTAGACAAAAAAAAAAAAAAATCGATTTTTCAATCTTTCAAGATCACAAAAATGAGAAATTTTCATTCATGCTTACGGTAGCATGCTTTCTTTTTGGAGGAATGAAAAAAATATTAAATTCAAATGTCTAATTTTCGGCTAAAACAACCTTAAACAAATAAATATCAGACTTTTTGAGCTACGTAAAAAAAGTAAATTCAAATTTTCAGTCGTTCTTGGTTAGGAAAATGGAAACTTCATTCTTGCTTATGGTAGCATGCTTTCTTTTCGGATAGAGGAAAACAAGAAAAAGAATGAATTTCTAATTTTCGGAAAAAACAACCTTAATAAAATAAATATCAGACTTTTTGAGCTACACAAAAAATAAAAAATAAAAAATAAATAAGAAATTCGAATGTTCAGTCGTTCTGGATCACGAAAATGCGAAAATTCATTCATGCTTATGGTAGCATGCGTTCTTTTTGTATGGAGGAAAACAAGAAAAAATCTGAATGTCTGATTTTCAGCCGAAACAACCTTAATCATATAACTAACGGACTTTTTGATTTAGACAAAAAAAGAAAAAGAAAAATCAATTTTTCAATCGTTCTGGGTCACAAAAATGCAAAATTCAAAATGCAAAACCAATTTTTATTTGGACAAAAATTTCCTCTAAATCAGTCTGAAGGAAATATCCTCCTACCCATTTAAAATATAGTGTCAAGTGCACATTAAATTCTTAACGTCATTAATAGTAATTTACTAACTTAGACTAAATTTAATATGATTTTAAATATTTATAAACACTTGGCACTATTTTAAATAGATTGAAAAATATTTTCTTTAAACTGATTTGGAGAAAATTTGTGTCCTTTTTATTTTTTTCTTTTAAGTGGGAACTGTTTTTAGGACGGTTGTCTAAATGAAATTGGTCATGTTTTCAGTTTTCCGAAACGGAAACAGTTTGTCAAACACCTTTTAATCATTTTGTGGAACTGATCAATAAAATCATGTACTTAACCGATATTTTCTTTAAATTCATATAAACACGCTTCCATTGCTTTCAAAACAAATATCCAAGCATAAGGGTAGTTCAATTGGTAGTGAAACACGACTCATAAAGCAGAAGTTACTAGTTCGAATCCCCATGTGTAGACATGTTAAAAAAAACAAATATACAAGTGATGTGTAACTGGGAAAGAAAAAAAGTAGCTATTGACCGGAACATGTATATACAGAAATCCCATATCCTAACAAAAATAAAAAGGGCTAACCGATCTCATCATTTAGAAAGGCATAATAAACCATTCGCCGTGCCACTTTATGCTATCGGCTATTAATAGTACTGCATAGATTCCAAATAATCATGAGGGAACATCAAGTTAAAAGAGCAGATCGTCCCCAAAAAGGTAGAGAAGTCTTTCTAAGGCCCAGTTGGGCTGGGCCTCGGACTCGAAACTCAAGCTCTTCAATTGTGAAGAAGTCAGTAAGGGGGTGTTTGGCAACAGGGATGACCTTGGCCTAAACACTGTTTTTGTCCTTTTCTTAATGTGAAATAACACTTTTGCCCTTCAGCCCAAAATCTCTGCAGCTTCTCTTTTCCTCTTCTCTTTTCCTCCAGCTCTCTCTCCATCTCCGTCCTTCTCCTTCACGAGTCAAGCTTCTCTCTCACCCTAAAATAAAACCTCC
>NC_081550.1:15574-53470 GCF_901000735.1 Corylus avellana
GGGAGGGACTCTGTTTCGGTGCTTTGAGGATTTTTAAGCAAAAAAAAAAATCAAAAAGTTGAGGATCTCACGCAGGGGAGGTGCGCCTGATATGTGCTTTGGGGATTTTCAGAGAAAAAAACTCAAAAAGTTTGCAGAGAAAGTTAAGGGCAATATGGGGATTGGGGGTGAAATATTGATGGTCAACTAGTCAAAATATTAACAGTATTTAGGCCAAGGCTGTTGCCAAACGAAGCCTAAAGGAGCCCTACAGAGTGGGCAAGTCATGTGATTATCATGATCACGATCACGATCCACTCATCTGTCAATGCATTCCCTGTGGAAGACGTGGCAACAGTTCCTGAGCTCCCTTACCTCATCTTGCATGCCTAATTGGTTCAAGCATACAGCACACGCATCCAAACTCCTACTCTCCGGCAGTCTTTCTGTGATATCTCCGAAGGTAGTCAGTTTAGATTGTCTCTTATCATATGGGAAGAAGCAATTGTAGGAGGAAACTCTGCCTCAACAGAGGCTAAGAGATGCTCCTATCTCTGAGTCTGAAAGAGTGAGAGTCCAACACCAAACCCATCTCACCACTGCAATTATTAGAGCTGCCTTGTATAGTAGATGAGTTACCAGTAAACCCGCGGACTCCTCCACAAAGAAACCCATTGGAGCACAGGTAAAAATAAGAGACCCAACAAACAAGCAAAGAACGGCCAGCTGGAGATCATGGAAGAAGAGAGAAAAGGAGGAAATTCACAGTAGCCTTTGATATCATTTTTATGGACGTCTAAAGGAAGATACGTGATAAGCGCCGAATGTTACACATTCTAGCCCCTTAATTTACATATGTTAATTCCTTAGCATTGTTATTTGTTTGATTTTGTTTTGTTTTTGTGTTTCAGGACTTACTTGACAAACCACTGGAAATTGGGCTTAAAAGAACAAAAAGTTGAGCATTCTGGATCTAGGATCGAGCGCAGGTGCGCTCGAGCGTCTGCGGCCAAGGATCGAGCGCATGCCTGCGCTCGCGCGCACACTAGCTAGGCTCGAGCGCACCAAATCTTGGATCGAGCGCACACGAGCATACAGTGCACGGCAAGAATTCCTCTCCAGCATGGACTTGGATTTCAGTCTCCCAATTGGACTGGGAGACTGACCTCCTATTTTATGAGGATTTCTAGGGTTTTAGGGTTTTCCAATTCCCTATAAATAGGGCTCTAAACATTATAAACAGACACACCGCTTTTAGAGCAAAAGAAATTCAGTAAAATAGTCTGTGGAACTTAGGAGATCATGAGCAGCTAAACCCAATTGTAGGGTATTGATGTAGCCATTTCCAAGTACAATGGTTTGATTGTATTTAATTTCTATTCTTTCAATTTATGCATATTGATTGTATAACTCTGAGGATTGCTACAATTGATTTCTGTTCTTCATATTAAATGCAGTTGTTCTTTAAATTCCAATTCAATATTAGTAAAATTCTTATCTTGTCTTAGAAATTATTTTACTATTATTGAACTCAAATCATTCTTATTTTCTGTGATTATAAGAATGATGGTTATACAATGGTTTTTAATTGGCATGCAATCAATAGGGTTAGATAGGCCATGCCTAGGGAAGACGGATCGTACTACACCCTAGTTTAGTCTAATTTAGGTAGACGGTCTGTGCCAACCGAAGATGGGTTATGCTATTCCATTGATTGTATGAAATTATTTTTATATGTTTTATTGTTGAATTATAACATGCATAGAATGAAGTGCTAGAATTAAATATGGTTAACCATTGATGTGCGGATTGTGGTAAAGTCAATACCCTACTCTCTCTCTCATACATTTACTTCTTTTATTTTCGTTTATTTTATGCACTTCAAATTCACACAAACAAATCATTCTCTTTTAATTAAGTTGATTTTAATCTTTTAAATTCTGATACTTAAACCCCTGCAGTCATTGGGGTTCGACACCCTCAATATAGCTCTATCTTACGGGATTCGTTCTATTAAGAATGATAATTTTTATAATTGATATTTTTTATCACAAAAATATCACATCAATACGTACTAAAGGAGGCTAAGGAGCGGTTTCCTTATATTATTTCTTTTCTTTTTCGGCTGTGACTCTGAGAATAAAGTGTCACCGACTAGTCTAAAGGAAAGAAACAATTAAAGGAGGTTAGGAAAAAAAAAAAAAAGGAAATTTCGAGAATGCTTCCAAAATATATTAATCCTTATAAGATAAAGGCAAGGCAGCTGCATCGGATAATGCACCTTTAGTTTGGTGTCGTCACCTCTTCATATCGCTTACACTTGCTTAGATAGATTTTTTTTTTTTTTTTTTTAAATGACATACATGTTGTTATGATGTTATCATGTGATTATCATGTAAGCCGGATACCATATCCTAGTCAGCTTATGATATAAATATTGCAAACCAACACAAGTAGGTGGAACAGAAAAGAGCCAGCCTATCTCCACTCCCTCAGATAGTGCAGATATGTCAGATATTACAAACCAACGCAAGAAGCCGGATCACATGCTTTTTCATGATATGTCAGAAGGACCCCGTTGCATGCGCTAATTCCGACCATCTGAGTCAGATCCCACTGCACTTTGATTTCCATTATGATGACGAAAAACAATTAAAAATAGGAATTCAAAGAGTTTCTTACAATACATGGTTACAAACTTAGAGACGCCACAATGCCTATTTCGTGAATCATGGGCCCATGGCATTCCGATTTCTACAGTTTATCATGTGCGTCAGATAAGAGAGTCATCCCAGAGATTTACTTCGATTTTCCATCTCAAAAGTCACAGTGAAGCCTTTTTACACATTACTAAAAAGCCCAATTAAACTTCCAAAAGAAGGAAAAGCAAATCGAAAATGGAAAGCCTTTTTACGCATAATCAGCAATTATACTTGCCTATGTCAGTTTGTAAACTTAACCAGTGTTTGACCTGTTATTGAACGAATTAAACGAATATCACCAACAAAAGCACCGAATATTAGATAATATTAGGAGATTTGATTTCATGATTATAATTGATTGTTATTAGATTTGATGATAATCAAATTATTTTGATTTGATTACCAAACTTATCTACCCAATTTTCCTATAATTTGATTACCAAACTTATTTACTCAATTCCCCTATATATATAAATAGGAGTATTATGTTTAGGACTTTATTTGTGGATGTATATCATAAACCGAACCACATAAAATTTTTTGTATTATTTACTTTATTATCTCCACATTTGATATTCATAACATTTTGAATTTCTTCTTGGTATCTCTATTAGAGCTACCGGCTAAAGCCAGTATATCTGATCCAAAATCTTTTATTTTTTTGTTCTCTATTTTTACATCCCTTTTCAAGCTTTTGCCTCCTTCGTTTTCTCTGTTGGTGTTTTCTCTATTTTCCTCTACTTCTCTTTCTCTAATTGTCGACTACAAAAATAAAAATAAAGGTTTAGTGACAGCTTGTATATTAAGATAACACTAAACGACACTCCAAGGTGTCGGTTTTTGTGGAACCGACAAAGGGGTGTTGGTTCCACTAAAACCGACACCTCTTTAATTTTTTGGTTCTCGCGCCCAAATTAGCACTACCTCCCGCGCGCCTCACTCTCTCTCTCTCGATCAACTCTTCTCTTCTCTCTTCTCTCTTCTCTCGATCTCTCAGCTCCCTCTCTCTCCGTCTACCCTCCTCCCCCGACAGCCGTCCTCGCTCACTCTTTCGCAATCATGTCATGGAGTACCGGCCGTCCTCCCTCCACCGATCGAACTCCTCCCCCCCCCCCCTTCAACTAGTACTCCAGCAGGCCTCCTCATTACACTGGTATGTCCATTAAATTGTTGCTTTGATTTTATTTTATTTTTATTTTTTTTGTCATGCTGGGGTTAGGGTTTTCGCTTGATGTTCATCAATTTGAGGTTTGGAGTTTTTTTTTTTTCGGTTAACTACTTTTTTAGTACCTCAGTTTATATTTTTTTTTATTTTTCCCTCCTATGTTTGCAAAACAACAAAATCTGATAACTGACCTATGGGAAATAGCAAAATTGATACCTCTGTTTTTTTCGTCGGTCTAAATTGACGGAAATCCACGTCATCGACACGTGTCACTCCCAAAATATGCCACGTGTCCTAAAAATTAAAAATAATTAATAATAATAAACTAAAAAACTAAATAAATAATAGAAAATTTGAGGGGTGGCCGGCCACCCCATTGAGCCACCCCATTTTCTAAGGCCGACTTCTTTTCTTTTCTTTCTTTTCTTTTTTTTTTTTTTCCTTTTTTAAGGTTTAGTTTTTTTATTATTTATTATTTTTAATTATTTTTTATTTTTAAGATATGTGGCATATTTTGGGTGTGACACGTGTTGATGACATGGAATTCCGTTAATTTAGACTAACAGAAACTACCAAGGTATCAATTTTGCATTTTCTCATAGGTCAGGTATCACATTTTACTCTTTTGCAAACACGGAGGAGAAAAATAAAAAAAGTGTAAATCGAGGTACTAAAAAAGTAGTTAACTCATTTTTTTTTCCTATTGGGGTTAGGGCTTTCGCTTGATGATCATCAGTTTGAGGTTTTGGGTTTTTTTTTTTTCTTTTCTTTTCTTTTCCTTCTAGGATTTGGGTTTTCGTTTGGGGTTTGGGTTTGAATGTTTGATTTTCGCCAAAACAACATGAATGAGATAAATATCAAACTTTCTGAGGTAGACCCAAAAAAAAAAAAAAAATCAAATTTTCTATCGTTCTGGGTCTCAAAATGCGAAAGTTCATTCATGCTTACGGTAACATGCTTTCTTTCTGGAGGGAGGAAAACATGAAAAAAATCGAATCTTTGATTTTCGGACGAAACAACTTGAACAAGACAAACATCAGACTTTTTGAGCTAGACAAAAAGAAATTACAATTTTCAGTCATTCTGGGTCACGAAAATCAGAAAGTTCATTTGTGCTTATAGTAACATGCGCTCTTTTTGGAGGGAGGAAAACAAGAAAAAAAACCCGAATGTCTGATTTTTGGCCGAAACAACCTGAATGAGATAAATATCGGACTTTCAGAGTTAGAAAAAAAAATTCGAATTTTCAATCTTTCTAGGTCTCGAAATGCGAAAGTTCATTCATGCATACGGTAGTATGCGTGCTTTTTGAAATGAGAAAAAGAAGAAAAAATCCAAATGTCTTACTTTTAGCTGAAACAACCTGAATGAGATAAATATCGGACTTTTTGAGCTAAATAAAAAAAAAAAAAAGAAATCCAAATTTTCAATCATTATGGGTCTCAAAATGCACAAGTTCATTCATGCTTTATTTTCGAAGGGTAAAAAAAAGAAAAAAAAATTGAATATCTGATTTTCGGCCGGAACAACCTGAATAAAATAAATAGCAGACATTCTGAGAAAGACAAAAAAAGAAATTCAAATTTTCAGTCGTTCTGGGTCTTGAAATGCGAAAATTTATTCATGCTTACGGTAGTATGCTTTCTTTCCAGAGAGTGGAAAACATGAAAAAAATCGAATGTCTGATTTTCGGATGAAACAACCCAAACGAGATAAATATCGGACTTTTTGAGCTAGACAAAAAGAAATTCCAATTTTCAGTCTGGGTCACGAAAATCGGAAAGTTCATTTGTACTTACAGTAACATGCACTCTTTTTGGAAGGAGGAAAACAAGAAAAAACCCAAATGTCTGATTTTTGGCCGAAACAACCTGATTGAGATAAATATCGAACTTTCTGAGTTAGACAAAAAAAAAGAAATTCGAATTTTCAGTCTTTTTGGGTCTTGAAATGCGAAAGTTCATTTATGTATACGATAGTATGCATGCTTTTTGGAATGAGGAAAAGAAGAAAAGATTCGAATGTCTAACTTTCAGTTGAAACAACCTGAATGAGATAAATATCGGACTTTTTGAGCTAGACTAAAAAAAAATCCAAATTTTCAGTCGTTATGGGTCTCGATATGTGTAAGTTCATTCGTGCTTTCATTTCGAAAGGTTAAAAACAAGAAAAAATTTGAATATCTAATTTTCGGCCGAAACAACCTGAATAAAATAAATATCAGACATTCTGAGGAAGACAAAAAAAAAAAAAAAAAAATTCGAATTTTCAATCGTTTTGGGTCTCGAAATGAGAAAGTTCATTCATGATTACGGTAGCATGCTTTCTTTTTGGATTGTGGAAAACATGAAAAAATTCAAATGTCTGATTTTCGGATGAAACAACCTTAACAAGATAAATGTCGGACGACAAAAGAAATTTCAATTTTCAGTCGTTCTAGGCAGGGACTGTGCCAGGTTCTATGATGGGCAGGGGTTGAGGTATAATTTTTTTTATTTTTTTATTTTTTATAACTTAAATGAAAACTATATTAAAATATAAAATTTGGTCAAATCATATATAAATGAGAAATATATTAAAATTGAAGATCAAATTAATATATATAAAAAAACAAAATTACAATCAATTCAGTTTTAACAAAAAAAAAAAAGATACATAAATATTTGTTTCATAAGAGATTTTAAATTTCAGCTCAAACACCTATCAAAATGAAACATTTCGTCTTTTCATATCACGAAAATCATCTATGATTGAATCTATACTAAATGTTGCAGCAATTCATCTTTCGATGTACAACATCAGAGAATCTATCAGAAACTCATCTTCAATTTTGTTGCAAAGTCTAGTTTTGACAATATTCAGAAGTGAAATTTTCAAACACATTTTCTATGTGTTGAGATTGGTTCATGAAGTCGTCATATGCCCTCTCAGGCATTCTATGAGATGAATTAGGATCTTTCCTCACATAATTGAGAAAAGCACAATATTTTCCATCTCTAACTTTCTTCCAATTCTTAAATCCATCTATAGTGAATGCACGTTGCGCGTAATGCCCAGATGGCTTATTAAAGAGAAAGCATGGCAGACAAAATGTTGCATCTCTATCAGGCGAATATTCAAGCCATGTAGGAAATAGCAAGAACCACGAAAGTTGAAAGCTGCGAAGGTGATTTTCTTTTCCAGATTTTGGGTACTCTCGGATATTACGTCGATACAGACCAGTTTTAATGTAAGCTCTTCGAATTTCATCACGTTAATTAACATCATAATCTCATATCTGACGACGCAATACAGGATCATATTCCAATGAACTAACATCAAATTCATTGATGTCAACTCTTCGAGAATTGTTAGGAGAGTTTTCAGCATTGATGTCAACTCTTCGAGATTTGTTAGGAGAATTTTCAGCAACTAGGATATCAGAAGTTGGCGATGACGCATCACCAACATTGACATTTGAACTTTGTGCATTTTGTCTTTTGAAAAAGTTAAGTATTGTATTTGGCTTTCCCATAGTCTACAAATAAATTTACATGATTATATTAGAGTCTGATGCATATGTTAACAATGAATAAAATCACAAGAACAACAATATAATATAATAGCAATTCATGTGTCAAACTCTCTAATTAAATATTTAAATTCTAACAACCTTAAATTCTCCACTTAGATTAGGAATTGAACTTAAATAACTAACCTAAAAAATGCAACTTGCGTTGAGTGATTTTGCACTGCTTCGAAATGATTTTGCCGTCGACAAACTATTGTTCTGTGTTAGGAAATATAAAAACAAATAAAATTGTAGACATGAATCACATGATTTTGAGCCAATTAATAACACTTACTGTCAATTACAAGAATCTATATATAAAAAAAAAAATTAAAAAAAAAAAAAAATCACCCATTCCACTCGTCACTCACTCCAAGTCTCCAACAAAGCAATACTTTCTGCTGCCCATCTACCCATGTGCCCACACCACCAACTCCCAATCTCCCTAAAAAGTTTAAAAAGACAAACTAATCTATAACTAGTAAATTAGTAATTCCCCTTTCTCTGTTTCTCTTTCTTTTCTTTTTTCCTCTTTCTCTGTTTCTTTTTCTACTTTCTCTTGCAGGTGCGGTGCCAACAACAAGCAAATCAAATTCCTAATCACTAATCAGAGCCATAGGGAGTGTAGGAGAGGAGTAGAGAAGCGGAGGTGCCACTCTTGCCTCTTTCTCTGTTTTTTTCTTTTTTTTGCTTTCTTTCTTTCTTTCTTTCTTTCTTTTTCAGTTTCTTTATATTATATGACTATTTGACTATATAGTGACATATACCTAAGTCCTAACCTTCTAATTCTTATTCTATTCTACGTTTTCTTTAAGACAAAAACAAAATTGATTATGATTTTGATTCTACAGTGGTGACAATATAGAAGACAAAATGGGAGTTAGGGTTTAACTGTTTAAGGAACTTACAATATGTTATCCGTACATAGTACAAATTTTCAATCGACTGCTGCCTGTTGGAGCCTGAAGATCAAGTGAAGATTGTGAAGTTGTTTGAAACTACGGAGGTCTGTAACTGCAACGTTTGCTGCGCGGCTGTGGGTGTTTGTGAGTTGATTTTCAAGGTTAATTTGGATGGGTTAAGGTAAAAGGCCAAAAAAATTGTTGGGTAAGGGCCAAAAACATTTGTTGGGTAACTAAGTAATTAAGGCTGAACATTTTATTGGATAGGGGCTAGTGGGTTTACAGTAATATTATTTATTTTTATTTATTTTTTTTCCCTATTTTTTTTTTCTCAGAAAGTTGGGGGAGGGGGACCTTGGCCTGCGGTCGGTCTCAGTTTGGGTCACGAAAATTGGAAAGTTCATTCATGCTTACAGTAACATGCGCTCTTTTTGGAGGGAAGAAAATAAGAAAAAACCCGAATGTCTGATTTTCGACCGAAACAACCCGAATGAAGTAAATATCGGACTTTCTGAACTAGACCAAAAACAAATTCAAATTTTTAATTATTTCGGTTCACAAAAATGCAAAAGTTCATTCATCGATCTGTTCACTCATCCCAGTCGCTTCTCATATATACCTACTAATTTTCCTTTTCATCTTCTTCAACCAAACACAAAAGATAAATGATAGATTTACACAACTTTTTCCTGCACATGCAAGCCTATGTGGCCTATGTTCACGGCATAGGCCATCTTAATGTTTCACGTTGCCATCTTAACGTGGAGTCAGCCATCGATTAATCAGCGGTGCTCACTCTGTATCTCTATCACTTTAGTAGGATCCTTGGATATTGGTACATCCAAATTTAATGTCAAGATCTCCAATCACATAACTCGTGTTTATGAAAAAAAAAAGGCACTAGAAAGTAGTTGTCGATCACTTCCTCTTTTACTTAATTGAAATTGTATTCAATTCATGCTAATAAATTTCAAATATCTTTTACTTAAGTGAGAAGGATTCCTTGCAGCTCTACAACTTACCAACATTCTCCCACAAATTTCTCAAATTTAATTTTTCCTTTTACCTTTCTAATTTTCCTGCTCCCATAACTAAATCGCTAATTATTTTTCAGGTTAAATACTTTATTCGCCCCTATGTTATAACTTTTTTTTAAAAAAAATTTTAACCTCTAGAGTTTACTTTTTATCACAGAATGTCCATCTAGTTTGACTAAAAATGAAGATAGTTCCTCCATTAAAATTCCGTCCAAAAATTGATGGAATACCACATCAGTACCAATCGCGGTTTGACATATGTCCATATAATTAATTAATTAATTAAAAATAATATTTTTTTTTAAAAAAAATGAAAACATTAAAAAAAATTATATTTAGTAAATGTTAAAAAAAAATTAATTAATTAAACATTAAAACGCTACCCCCTTTGGCCATACGGTGGCCAAACCACCCTCAAGGGCCAATTGATTTTTTTTTTTTTTTTTCAATTTGCTAGAAGGCCCTTGGGGGTGGTTCGAGGGCCATGTGGGTGGTTCGGCCATCCCAAGACCGGTCGTTCTAGAAGGTCTAGGGTGGCTGAACCACCCCCATGGCCCTTCAAGGCCCTTCCGGCAAATTAAAATATATATATATATAATTTTTAATTTTTTTTAATGTTTTAATTTTTTTTAAAAAATTATTATTTTTAATTAATTAATTATATAGACACATGTCAAATCGTGATTGGTACTGACATGACGTTTTGTCAAATTTTGGACAAAATTTTGATAAAGAGACCATCTCCGTCTTTAGACAAACCAGAAGGATTTCTTGTGATAAAAGGTAAACCCTAGGGGTCAAAAAAATAAAGCAGTTAAACCACAAAGGTGAATAAGATATTTAATCCTTATTTTTTCCTTATTCCCACTCTGAACACGCTTCGCCTACTCACAACTTTCAGTCTTATTTACTACCGTATCAAAAACCTATTTGAAAAATTGGTTCGTTAGCAAACACTACCCATGCCACATCATGCAAAACAGCCTAAAAAACACCTAACAAACTTTCTTTCTTTTTTGTAAAATGGGATGACACAAATCCCATCGTTAGCAAACACGCCTCACCTCTGAACTCTGAACTCACTCTGAACATGCCACACTTTTGCCTAAAGATAGTTTTCCACGTCAAATTACTGTTTTAAGTCTTATTCACAGTATCAGGAACCTACTTAAAAAATGGGTCCGGCAAACACAACCAATGTAGTGTCTTTACAAATATTATTTTTTTAATCTTTACCTATAGTCAATAACCCAGGTTACTTTAATATCTATTCAAATTTAGTAGTGTCGTTACAAATATTATTTTAAAAAAAAAAAAAAAAATTGACTTGTTTGTAAAGTATAGTCGTGTTGGTTTAAATAAACGAAAGGCTCGTGTGAGATTATTTTTCCTTGAGGTGCGAAAAGTGATATTAGGAATTCTTGAATTGTGTATATTAAGATAAGAAAATGTGAAGTGCTACACATTTCAAATTTTCTTCCTAAAAGTTAGTTCTTAAATAATATTTCCTTATCTCATGAGATTTATTGTTTTAGGAAGTGTGTCACCACACATTCCAAATTTTCTTCCTAAAAGCTAGGTCTCAAATAATATATCACCATCTCATGAGATGGTGAGGAACTAACTTTTAAGAAGAAATTTTGGAATGTGTAGTATTTCTCTAAAAAATTACTACTATAAAGTATCATTACAGTTTTATTTTCTGAGGACTTTTATTAATTTTGTAGTGTATAAATAAATAAAATAGCACGATACTTTTATTAATTTATACAAACCGACATGGGTCTGGTTTTTAAAATCATTCAAAGATCATTCGAAGACTTGGGACAATTAATTCTGCCACTATGTCATGCATTTTTTTTTCCTGTTTTATTTGCGATTATCAACACATTTTTGCTGCTGACACGTGTCCACTTCGCTTCCCAATGCCTGACATGGGACATTTTACTGTGTTTACCCAACAGACAATCCAATTGAACACCAAACACCTTCATCTCAGCTATGTTTGCCAAGAGAAGGACCCGGCACTGTAGTTGGAACGGTACTGTTCCAGCTACAGTGCCATCTGACATGTACAGTGCCAAAAATTGACTTTGTAATATTAAATTTTTTTTTTTTTTTTAAAAGCAAAATATTAAAAAAAAGACAAAAAAGAAAAAAGGAGTAGAACGATGGGGTGGTTCCGACCACCTTAGCCCAAGTGGTGGCCGAGACGTTTTGTGAGGGAATGGGCTGAGAACTACTCTGTTGTCTGAGGTGGTCGAGACCACCCCATGTAGAGGGTGGTCAAACCACCTTGGCCAAAAGGGGGGGGACGGGTGCATTTGGACCACCCCCCCCAAAGAGTGGGAGTGGTTTCGGCCACCCTGCCGTATGGGAGTGGCTTGGCTCATTGCTTGAGGGGTGGTCAGGCCACCCAAATGCATATTCCCTTTTTGGCCAAGGGGAGTGGTGCCTTGGCCATGAGAGTGAACCACCCCAAATGCGACTAAGGGTGGCTGGAGCCAACCCCATCGTTCTCCTTTTTTTTTTTTTTAATATTTTGCTAAAAAATAATATACAAGGGTAATTTTGACTGCCCCATGCAATCGAGCCTCTTGTGCGCAAGCTGAGTAATTCACCCGGATCCGACCAGCTGTAACCTTCTCTCATGTTCGACCCTCACCGACCTAGTCTACCATTCTCCTATCAAAAGCCACGCTGCTGACTCGCATCTAATGCGCTTTCCAATAACTGACATGTATTAGCCGTACACACCCAATTCTATGTTTACCCTAAAGACACTACACATAAAACAGATGACTTGAAAAAAAAATTGTAGCAAAAAATGCTTTCTTCAACACTTTTTTTTTTTTTCTGATTTGACTGGACGAGAGACGCGCCGCTCTATTCGGTGCTAGAACTGAAAGTTAGAGCTAATTAATTGAAAATCTTATATGCATCTCCAATGAGAATTTAAAGGCACACTATTCTAAAGAAAAATTTCGTAGAACTAATAAGAATTTTACTGTTGCATAGCAATTGGGGTCTTACTGATAGTATTCTTGTATAGAATTCGATGTATAGATTTTATGGTCTATATACATGTATAGAGAGATGGGTTGTTAGGTGTTTTGCAGGTTATTTCTGCAGTTGGTTCCCTTTGTATTCTAAGGGAGGTAGTTTTCTGGCTGCTAAGCTGGAGTGATAATTTGTAACTGTTTTTACAATTGTGTTTAGTAAATAAATTTCATTCATAATATATATATATATATATATATATATATATATATATATTGCGAAAGAAAAGTGAAGAAAGTTATTTATTTAAAGTGAATAATTTTTTTATGCAAATGTCCGCCTCTCAATTTATCGTGCTCCATGTGAGTTCTGACTCAATTTAGGGTGTCTTTACGCGCCTATTACTATTTGCTACTCTTATTCTTTGTTTTGTTTTGCAAAAAGAAATGTAAGAATTAGTAGAGTAATGAAATTTAAGGCATGGCAAGATTTGGCTGTTGTTCAGCTTTTTCTTTGTTTTTTGTTTTTCTAAGCAAGTTTATTTTCTTTTCTTTTTCATAATTATAAAGGAGCAATTTTAGTATTTCAAGGTTTAAAAGTGCGGCGGAAAGAGTTTTGTCAAAGTGGTCACATGCAACTTTTCATCAATTTTAACGTTTGACATAAGGGGTTTTTTTTCTTTCCAAAAAATAGTAGTTTAACTTATCTAAATGTCACACTTGATAATTTGGAGGCGCCAAAAAAAAAAAAAAAAAATTGATAATTTTAAGGGGTCAAAGTATATTTACTCAAGAACTAATGAACAAGTTATAAGCTAATTATCATAAAAATTATCTTCAAATTTCAACACATTTATATTATACATGGAACATAGCACTACTTTTCTATCCCTGAGAGCTCCTTTCAAAGAAGGAATTCTGGAATTGTGTTGCGAGTGGAACAAAGTATTTTGAGTTCGTCATGCATGAAAGTGACGTCGTTTACTCGTGTTTCTTTTTAAAAAGAAGTCGTTTGAACAGTAAAAAACTTCATTTTTTAATGTTATGACTTCAATTTTATATGAAACGACAAAAACAAAATCGACAATTTTTTTTGTTTTTTAGTTTATGTCATTTATATAATTTTTTTTTTAAATGTTATGACTTCAATTTTATATGAAACGACAAAAACAAAATCCACAATTTTCTTCATTTTTTTTTTTTTTTAGTTTATGTCATTTATATAAGCAAACATCGTTAATTTATATGAAACGACAAAAACAAAATCGACATAAAATGCCATGTTTATTTTTAAGTGTAGGGAGAATATTATGACTACCAACATATTAGCCAATCATAATATTCGATTAACTTAAGGTAAACTATCATGCATGACATAGTCAAAAAATAATAATAATAATAAAACAATGAGTGGAAGAGCGTAATGCAAGGGGCCAAAAAGAAGGGAGAACTCAGAGACAATGACGGGAAACTCGATTGGTTGGGAAGTTGTCAATGACATTTATAAAAGGGAAGCATGTGGCGCCGTGAGGACGGTAGAAGAACTATCTTCTTCCATTTTAGGGACTAATTGAGATTGCCTAAGAAGGACAAAGCTTATTTGAGAGAGAGAGAGAGAGAGAGAGAGAGAGAGATGGGAGAAGTGACGTTTTTGTTGCTTTTGTGCCTCTCTGCTACAAAAATGTTTTTTGTCAGCGGTGAAGACCCTTACCTGTTTTTCAGATGGAACGTCACCTATGGAACCATTTCTCCGCTTGGAGTCCCCCAGCAAGGAATTCTCATCAACGGTCAATTTCCTGGACCCAACATTAACTCCACCACTAACAACAACATTGTCCTTAATGTCTTCAACAACCTTGATGAGCCATTCCTGTTGACATGGTTCACATTTTCGATTTTTTTTTTTTTTTTTGTGACTTATGATCCAAGAAATGCAACAAAAACTCGAATAACCGCTGTATATTTTGTACCATCAATGCTAATGTTTGATTTGGCTTGGCAGGAGCGGCATCCAGCATAGGAAGAACTCATGGCAGGATGGAGTGCTTGGAAGCATGTGTCCGATTCTACCTGGGACGAACTACACCTATCACTTCCAAGTCAAGGACCAAATTGGAAGTTACATCTACTATCCCACCACCGCCATGCATAGGGTAGCTGGTGCCTTCGGGGGCCTGCGCGTGAACAGTCGCTTGCTGATTCCTGTTCCGTACGCTGATCCTGAGGATGATTACACTGTCCTCATCGGCGACTGGTACACTAAGAGCCACTCCACGCTTAGGAAATTCTTGGATAGTGGTCGCTCCCTTGGTAGGCCAGACGGTGTCCTCATCAATGGCAAATCTGCTAAGGGCGACGGCAATGATAAGCCCTTGTTCACCATGAAGGCTGGCAAAACTTACAAATACAGGATCTGCAATGTTGGGGTTAAGAATTCCCTCAACTTCAGAATCCAAGGCCACACCATGAAACTGGTTGAGATGGAGGGCTCTCACACAGTCCAAAACACGTACCAATCCCTTGATGTGCACGTAGGGCAATGTTTCTCAGTTCTTGTTACTGCTAACCAAAAGCCGAAGGACTACTACGTGGTGGCCTCTACTCGGTTCACCAAGAGCGCGCTTAGCGGTAAGGGTATTATACGCTACATCGGCGGAAAGGGCCCGGCCTCACCTGAGATCGCTGAGGCCCCTGTCGGTTGGGCCTGGTCCCTCAATCAGTTCCGAACCTTCCGCTGGAACCTCACTGCTAGTGCTGCCAGGCCCAACCCTCAGGGCTCCTACCATTACGGTGCCATTAACATTACACGCACTATCAAGCTCGTGAATTCTGCTAGCAAGGTTGACGGCAAGCTTCGTTACGCTGTCAATGGCATCTCCCACATCGACCCTCCCACCCCACTAAAGCTGGCCGAGTACTATGGAGTTGCAAACAAGGTTTTCAAATACGACACCATCCCTGATGACCCACCAGCAGCTCGAGGTGCACCCAAAGTCACTTCGGCACCGATTGTGTTGAACATGACTTTCCGTAACTTTATCGAGATCATCTTTGAGAACCATGAGAAGAGCATCCAATCATGGCATTTGGATGGATACTCCTTCTTCGCAGTCGCGTAAGTAGCTACTAATTAATGCATCTATGCGCTCTTCCTTGATTGCTATTTCAAACGGTTGATGATGATTGAGTAATTGACAACTTGTGTTTTTTGTTGACTAATAAAAATAATAGCATTGAGCCTGGGAGGTGGACCCCAGAACTTCGAAAGAATTACAATCTTCTTGATGCTGTAAGTAGGCACACAGTCCAAGTCTTTCCCAAATCGTGGGCGGCGATCCTCTTGACAATCGATAATGCTGGAATGTGGAACATAAGGTCTGAAATAGCGGAGAGGCGCTACCTCGGACAACAACTCTATGCTAGCGTCCTCTCTCCTGCACGCTCGCTCAGGGACGAGTACAACATTCCTGACAATGCCTTGCTATGTGGCCTCGTCAAGAACTTGCCCAAGCCCCCACCCTACAGCATATAAGATTTTATCCACCTCCATGCTAAGCCGCTTCACACAATGACAGAGATCGTGAGAGACGACAAACCATTTAGTTATGTAATTCGTAAGCATTTTTTAAGCAGGGTGTACGCGATGGAAAGGAATAAGAGGTGTTGGAAAAACAGATCGTTGCTGCTCTTACGTCAACCATTTGAACATGGCGTCGAATTTTTGTACTACTTACTTTTTTTAAATGACTATCTTTTATTTTTATTTTTATTTGTGTCCCTTCTGGTAAATCCTCATCATTATTTTGCCACTATTTATAATTTTCACTACCTATAAGAAAAAGATAAACATGTCCACTTCCCTAAACTTGTCTTGATCATGAAAGTGAAGTTCGACATTACATTCTATAATATATCAATTATTATGATTTATTTTTATTAAGAAAGTGGAGTCTCTTATTGATATGTTGGTGTATTGTCCAAATCTACATTTTGAAGCTTGGAGATAGAACATTTTTTTCTTTATTTTTAAGCTTTAGGTTGGATCTTTGATTTCTACCGTTCAATTCAGGTAAAAACCTAAAACTTAGAATTTTCTACAAGTTAGTTTACTTTATGGAGATAATGCTTAATCCTAGAAATTTCCGTAGGGTTCTTATGAAGGGTTTAGGTAGGAGATTCATCGTGTGGAACTTTGATTTTTCTGTTCAATCAAGATAAGAGTTGAAACCCTAACTTTTCTTGGTTTGGGTCAAGTTAGGGGTTTTTGTTGCAAACCCTAGATTTGTCTATGGGTTGGGTTAATTGGGCTTGTGGCTTATGATTATCCCTAAGTTTGCTTTAGGTTTTCATGAAAGTTGAGTGCTTTAGGTTTTCATGAAAGTTGAGTGCTTTAGGTGTTTGGAATACTATGGATTCTACCAAAGTTAGAATTTTGTTATAGGTATGAGTCTAATGGTGATTTGCAATATTGTGTGCTTGAGTTGGGGATCCTTCTCATCAAGGATATTCTAATTAGTATCTTACTTACCGAGAACATTAACATATTTTATTTGTTTTAAAAGCATGATATGTGTGTGTGTGTTTTGATGATTTTACATATATTAAGAAATGTGTTAAGATTCTAAAGAAAAAAAGAAAAGAACTGTGTTAAGAAAAGATGTTGAATGTTGAATGGTTGCGAGTATTAATTGCTAGTTTTATGAATACATCATGATTCATGATAATGCGCACTAACAAAGAAAAGAGAATAAAAGATTAATATGTATTCAGACAAGTCTCAGCATCACTACTAAACGACAAGTCCATCAAGGAAGTATAAATGTTAAGTGAAAAACATGTCCTTAAGAAGCCATCAGGAACAAGTTCACAGAGAGACATAATAAAGAATAGAAATTGTTAGAGCACAGTTTTCCGAGAAATGACGTGGCACAATCTGCACAGTAGTGTCCGAGGATGTGTCGGCCTTGTACACAAGAACAAACAAAGATTAGAGTCCCCGATGGTTTCCCGGCGGGATGCTCCGATGCCTAAGTCAAGGATTTGAGAAAAAAAAATGTAAGCAACCATAAAGCTTAGATAGCAAGAGTTGCGATTACCTTAGTATTGGTAAGTAACTTGTATTTATAGGCATGAGAGGAGTTTGATCTCCCGATATCAGCTGTGCAAATATTTGAAAGAGGGATAAGGTTTGTTGTTTGTTCCGTGATCTTAGTAGCCTAAGATCAAGGGATGAACATTATAGCTTTTGTGCGATGCTCGGTTAGGGAGTCCGAGTAGGACTCGATCATCTTATCAGCTAATAGATCAAGATGATCTAGGCATTGGATAATACGATTGTATCTTCATGGTAGAACGACAAACTTGCCCTTCAGCCTTTGATTATCTTGACCTGTGAGTTACGTCTTGAACTGGGGGCCTGAGACCTCTTTGGGCTAAGTCAACCAAGGGCTTGACAGATTTGTATATTCACTTGATCTTGGGCCTTAAAGGAAGATGATCCATGACCCAACAGTTACCCCCCAATTTTCTGGTCGGAATGACTATGAAAGTTTTTATGTTCCTTAAGAATGGATTTATCTTCTGATGTCCGACTCCTGACTACATTACGTCCAAGGCCTCCAAGGAGAAACCCTAATTTTGGACTCAAGTTCTAGCGGGATTTGTCCCACCAATTTTTTGCCGAGACGCTCGATTTGTCTAAGGATAAGTCGATCAGTCGATTTGAACAACTGTATACGTCCACATGCCAGCCTCGAAATGGCTATCTTTTCAACTACCACACATCATTGTTTGTAGGTGATGGGACGCGCCTGCTGCGGCATTTAATGCGCACGTTCCCAAGGCGTCTTCTAGGGTTCCAAGGCGCCGACACCTTTTCGTCTTCTTTAGACTCCTTCCGCTTCTCAGACTCTTCAGTTTTTCAGGCTCTTCAGCTTCTCAGGCTCTTCAGCTTCTCAGATTCGCTTATAAAAAGGGGTTGATCTTCCTCATTTTTCATTTTCTATTTTCTAATCCCTCTGAAACACCATTATCGCTCGTGAAGGTGCGCAATTTTTTCAACACCCAAATTGGCTTGCTTTCATCCTAACTTCTCTTTCCAATATTTCTTTCTGAGGGTAGTATTTTTTCAGGGTATCAATCAATTGAACCCTTTCTCTTCCTTATTTGTGAACAATTTGTCCATCCTGACAGTCCAGTACTCTAGTACTTGGATTTGTTATTGTTGTTTATCGAACCTGCAGTTGATCGTCTTCGACTATCAGTGACTCATTTGTTGATATGTCACTCTTATCCTTGCATTCCTCGATCTCTATACCCTCAATTTCTTTACCTTATGGGTGACGGAGAAGGCTCTGGCTCGGACGGCGGGGGTTATTACCCTGCTATGTGGAAGGCTGCCTTATCATCGAAGGATGAAAGGAGAATTGGGCTGGATTGTTACATGCTGAAGTCGGTAACGCTTCAGTTTGATGATGAACGGAAAGGCACCATAGTGAGCTCCGAGGAGCATGAAGTCTGCCTGTACGAGAAGATGTTCCGTGTAGGTCTCAAAATAACCTTCCCGAGCCTCGTTCGGGAGTTATTGAGTCACTTGAATGTGGCTCCTCACTAGATCGTCCCCATTGCTTGAAGAATTTTCTTTGGCTGCGTAATCTTGTGGCCAATGGCTTTGGGGGAAGGGAAATCCCTGCCTATCAGGGAATTCTTGTCAGCGTACAGGTTCACAAGGAACCCAAGGACTGAGGTGCTCTACAACTTTCAGGCCCGACGAGGCAAATTACTGCAGTTTGAAAGAACTCTCACCAGCAGCCGAGCATGGAAGAATAAATTTTTCTTTGCTCGGGGACAATGAGAGTTTACCGCTTCAGAAAGGGTGTTAGGTCCGAGGGTTCCTCAGGAAATGAGTTTCCCAGTGGATGACGCTGGTCTTGAACCAATGTTGTCTCTAGAGGAGCACACTTGGGTGAACACGGTTACGACCTGGGCCTGAGAGCATGAGAGTGCTATTCTATTTAAGACCTTGGTCACTTCGGCCAAGTTGAAATATTTTAGGGTTTAGGGTGTTGTCTCCCGGGTCCACTCTCGGCAAACCAAAGAGACCGAGAGATGTGGCGCCCGAGGTCACGCATAAACAGACTGCCTCGGAGGGTAGGGTATTTGAGGCCGTAAGGAGACCAACTCCTGCTATGGAAGGTGCGGTGCCTGAAGCCATGAAGAGCCCCCGTCCGGATGGGGTTCAATCGGTAGTGAGGCCGATTAAGAGGGATGTGAAGAGGGCGCCTATGAAGAAGAACATGCATCCAGGAGATCAGCCCTCGAAGACTCATGTTTTGAAGCTTGTTGATGAGCCTGAGGGGGCCGAGCAACCAATGCTCAAAAAGGTCAGGGTGATCGAGCTGGCAAGGTCCCCAAATGCTGTTGTTGTGGGCAAGCAAAAGGTTGCCCAACTTTTGGCAGCACAAAGGAAGAAGGGCTCTAAGCATTTTGTTCGCCCGGCCAGTGCCTACCTCTGGCCCATTTCTTCTACCCCCTTTTCGTCGGTTCCTTTAGCCGAGCCTGCCAATGTCCCGACTCCTGTAATCGATGTGGAGTCGGTTACTCCAATGAACTCGAGTCCTAACATCAATCGCATCCTGGAGGAGGTTGCAATGGAGGTATGCTCAGACTCCTCGGTGGGGAACAAGGACGAAAGGCTTGAGCCTATTATTCCTGTAGCCGAATTGGTAAGACCATCGGTTATAGAGGCGCAGAAAGAGATGCAAGCTGATGCTAGCTCTCAGGCACCTTGCCCGAGTGGTGCTCGAGCTATAACTGCTCCTAACGCGCAAGAGTTTGTAACTCAAGGCGATTTTGCCGTGAGCGGGTCTAAGTTGCAACCTCCCAGCGCCAGATGGTCGGTGGGTTATCTCCTTACTAAACTTGAAGGTGATCTTCTAGGGAATCCTTTCTCTGCCTTGGTGGCTTTTGTACCCCATGCTCAACTGACTGGGCAACGTGATCACACCACCCGAGGCATGGTGGAGGAAGATGCCCAAATAAAGTGTATAGATGTGATTACCTTAGCATTGGTAAGTAACTTGTATTTATAGGCATGAGAGGAGTTTGATCCCCCACACGTTTAGGGATCTTATCCCTTGATATCGGCTGTGCAAATATTTGAAAGAGGGATAAGGTTTGTTGTTTGTTCCATGATCTTAGTAGCCTAAGATCAAGGGATGAACGTTATAGCTTTTGCGCGATGCTCGGTTAGGGAGTCCGAGTAGGACTCGGTCATCTTATCAGTTAATAGATCAAAATGATCTAGGCATTGGATAATACGATTGTATCTTCATGGTAGAACGACAAACTTGCCCTTCGGCCTTTGACTATCTTAGCCTGTGAGTTACGTCTCGAACTGGGGGCCCAAGACCTCTTTAGGCTAAGTCGACCAAGGGCTTGACAAATTAGTATATTCGCTTGATCTTGGGCCTCAGAGGAAGATGATTCATGACCCAATAGTTACCCCCCAATTTTCTGGTCGGAATGACTATGGAAATTTTTATGTTCTTGAAGAATGGATCTATCTTCTGATGTCCGACTCCCAACTACATTACGTCCGAGGCCTCTGAGGAGAACCCTAATTTTGGACTCAAGTTCTGGCGGGATTTGTCCCACCAATTTTTTACCGAGACGCTCGATTTGTCTGAGGATGAGTCGATTAGTCAATTTGAACAGCTGTATACGTCCACGTGCCAGCCACGAAATGGCTGTCTTTTCAACTACCACACATCATTGTTTGCAGGCGATGGGACACGCCTGCTGCGGCATTTAATGCGCACGTTCCCAAGGTGTCTTCTAGGGTTCCAAGGCGCCGACGCCTTTTCGTCTTCTTTAGACTCCTTCCGCTTTTTAGACTCTTCAGTTTCTCAGGCTCTTCAGCTTCTCAGATTCGCTTATAAAAAAGGGTTGCTGTTCCTCATTGGTCCTTAGAGGGAGATGATCCATGATCCAACAAAAATGAAAATAAATGAGATGTATGAAAAAAAAAAAAAAAAAGAATTGCATAAGTTTTGTATTGATAATTATAAGAGGTATTTCATGAGATTGAAATTGATGTTTATGAACTATTTCTCACTTATATATACTCGTATGCATGTGTTTCACTTAATAAGTTGTGTGTTGTCTGTATATATGTGTAGCTGAGTATTAAGATATAAAGGATAGACAATGGCTTAGATATATTTGTATGTATATATTTGTAGTGCGGGATATATATAAAAATTAATTATTGTTAAGGTAATATGTTGTAAAGACTTATTTTTTTTATAATGTTTACTTTGTCAATTATGGTTTGCTTTGATGAACTCTGAAACCTATCATAGCTCTTATTGTAAACTAATGGTACAAAATTGTATGAAAGTTGACTCATTGATAAATGTCAAAAATTCTATACTCACTGAGATTGTAAACTCACACATGGGCCTATATTATTATGGCAATCCAAAAATCAAATAGACATCTTTGTTGCAGGTGCTGAGGATGTAGATGATGACCTGGTGGCTTCGTACTTGGGCTACAATCGATGAGGCAATGGGATACCTCTTGTTTTGTTAGAATAATCATTAGTCTACCCTTTTTTTAACATCAATTTTGTTGTGTATATAAACTTATGATGTATTTGGTATTGTGCCGCTTGTGGCACTTTTGTCTAGCTTATGTCTTTTGTCATTTAAAAGTACAAAGCAAACTTTTACAATGATGCCTATTTTTTCAGCTATATGTGTTATGTGATGTTTATTGATTAAATGTTTCTGCTGCAAGATTTTTGATATGGGATATGTTGTGATGATGATGTTAAGATGTTCAGTGTACAATTTTGTTCACTCGCTATTGTAATTGTCAAATTGTGCAGCGGTGGGTCGCTAGACTGTAGGACCTGTAATACAATATTAGTGCCCCAATGAAACACAATGTCAAGCCACCACAAGTGGTCGGACTGAGTCCTACCCCGGGTGATCCGCAGCACTGGTAATGCAACATTTTGTGACCACCACCCTTACATGACTGGACCGGTCACCTGTAAACAATTTGTTCCAAGGTCAACAATAATACATAAATTTATAGACAATAAGGTCAAGTTTTGTATACATGTGTGCCTGCCATCCGTACATAGCGATCCACACAAGTTCAACTATATATACCAAAAATTTAATTGATCAAGGTTATCCTAATTAAGTTGGATCACAACACTAAATAACCTTGACAATAGGTTCATAATCAATTTGGGGAACCTTGCTCCAAACACACTGCAACAAGTAATTAAACTACATGCAAGAAATCTAAGAAGTGAATCTAAGAAGTGATCACTATTCTTTGTTCTTCCTAACATTAAAAGATCCGACATGAACAAGGTTCTACTAAGGAAGCCATAAAGTTTTTTGATTTGTTGAAACTTAGAAGAGCCACTGTGGTCAGGGTGCACATAACAAATATATGATTTAACATTGTTTTGAAATGAAAAGGAAACTAATGTAAGCATATAAACTAAATTATGATATAATGTATGCAACAAAAATTAAACGATTTAGAATTACCTCCAGCCATTGTTGCTCAAGTGTATTAAGAACCTCTCAACAATATGAACCTGAGATAAAACAAACTAGAAAAATGATCTTCTAACCTATGTCTACTGGTGCCAAATGATGGAATACACAAGGCTTTTTATAGGTAGGTTAGGGACCCTTTTTCTTAAATGTTATTTATTTTGCTCCTCCCATCAAGGAGCAAAATCACTCAATAAAATCAATTCCATAACATCTTTTAGAATTCCATAACATCTTTTGGCTAGAATAAAACACTTGATTAACGTAACCGTAATTATAATAAAAAAATGTAACATAAAGGTCATACCTCATAAGGATTTTCTTACATTCTCCTATTTAGCCCTTACATGAAACATAAATTCCTTATACAGTTCGGTTCTATAATATGACCATTACTTTATTTATTCCAACCATTTATGAAATCCTCCCATTCACACAAGGAATACTACACATGAATCATGGCGGTAAAACCATTATATAATAAGCCGTTTCCTCCATCAATCACAATGTGTAATACTTCCCTAAATGAGTATTTTATGGATGACGAAATTTATTAATGAACTTCATAAAAGTCATGCGGGTCCAACTTTATTTTATCCCCAGGGATAACCATCATATATGTTCATAAAAATATTTATAACTTTATGTCCATAGACCAATTAAAGAGAAACTAAGCACAAATGAATTAATGAGTGTCATATATTCCACATGACTTCATACTTTATTTACCGGTAAACTTTTAGTCATGAGATCTACAATCATTAATTCAATACTTATATGCTCAATAGAGACTTCATGTCACTTAATGTTCTCTTTGAGATACTTTATGTCGATATAGTTACTTGTACTTCTACTCTGATTATTCTTAGAAAAGATAACTAAAGTAGAATTATCACAGAAGATCTTTATAAGTCTAACTATAAAATCGACAATCTTGAGACCTTTAACAAAATTGTCTCAACTATAATGCCTACGTAATGAATTCATAGCATGTAATGACTTCTGCTTTCATGGTAGACGTAGCAACTATAGTCTGCTTATTGCATCTCCAATATATAGCCATTTAAATATATACTAAAATTGACTCTCTACTATCTACACATTTAGTAAAAATCAAATCTAAATAAACACCACCAAATGGTAAGTGTATCTTTAAGTTAAGCTGTAGTTCTTGGCTCATTGCATATTCCACAATACTATATTTGCAGCTCTCCATTGACCCAATAGTCCAACTACCATTTCAATATCAGGTCTAATGTAGACATATGCATACATAAGGAATATATTTCATCTGCCCTTGTTCCAATACATTTTAGGACATTGATCTATACTGAATTTATCTCATTTAATAATATGTGCTACTGAAAATTCATAGTTCTTCATTCTGAATCTCTTCAAAAAAAATTTCAATGTAGGTCTTCAGAGACATTCTTAATATTCTTTCATTTCTGTCTCTTTGAATCTCTATGTCAATGACATAAGAGGTTTTACCCAAATCCTTCATTTTCAAAGTTTAGTGAGATGAACTTTATGTAGCAAACCTAGATTACTTCTTACAAGCAAAATATTATCTATATATAGGATTAAAAGAAAGGTAACTTTACTCCCACTAACCATGAGGTATATACATTGATCAATAAAATTCTCAATAAAATCATATGAGGTAATAACATTGTGAAATTTGATATACCAATGACAAGAGACCTATCTTAGCCCATTAATAGATATCCTTAATTAATTTGCAAGCTTTCTGATTGTTATCAATAAAACCTTTAGGTTGTCTTCTGTAAACCTCCTCCTTAAGATCCTCATTCCGGAAAATTATTTTTCACATCCTTTAATGTAGCTCTAATTCAAAATGAGCCACTCGTACCATGATTATCCTAGATGATTCATTCTCAGACACTATAAAGAAGGTTTCATGATAATCAATGCCTTCCTTTTGGGTAAGAAGACAGGCAACAAGTCTAGCTTTATATTGTTCAACATTACTCAAAAGCATACTTTTAGGTTTTGTAAACTGAGTTTGCAACCTATGGCTACAAACTCCCTTTGGTAAGTCAATCAGATCCTAGGCTTGAATTTTAGCCAATGATTTCATTTATTCCTACATGGCATTGAAACACAATGTGAAGTTTATCTCTACTCATGGATTTGTGAAAACAATTTTGGATCATCCTTAGGTCCGACATGAAATCAAACTCCTGAAAGTATACAACATAATCACTAGGGATTGTTGGTTACCTTATTCTAGAGGATCTACTTAATCCTACTTCCTTTGCATTTGGCCAAGTCTGAGTAGGTTCATTCTGAACGTATTCCTCATGAGTTGACTAATCTGAAATCAATTGTGGTTCAAGGTAATCAGTTTGATTTTTCCTAAGCACAATCAAATATCCTTCATTGAAGGAGCATCCTTTATAAATTTTGCATTTCTAGACTCAACAATTATAGGATTGAATGAAGGACAGTAAAAACAAAACTCCTTGGAGTTTACTGCATAGCCTATAAAATTTTGCTAATTGTCCTTGAATCTAATTTCCTTAGGTGTGGATTATAAATCCTCACTTTAGCAGGACAACTTCATATGTGTAAACAATTTGAACTTGATTCCATTCATTCCTTAATTTAGGTGTCGTAGGGACAATCTTGAATGGAACCTAGTTAAATATATACACATCGGTTTTCAAGGATTCACTCCATAAGGAGAATAGAATATTAGTATTACCTTTCATGTCTCATTTTCATGTCCCTACCATAATACTTTCTGCCTTTATCAGATCTTACAATCTTAACTTCCTTTTGTTTTGTTTATACTGAAAGCATTAAATGCCCCAATCTTATAATTTGGAAGATAGAGATACATAAACTCTTTATGGTCATTACGGAAAGAGATATGATATCTCTAACCATTTAGGCAAGAAGTATGGAAAATTTCTACACTTGTCAGTGTACATGATCTCAAGAATCTCAAAAACCCTTTGCTGGCACCTTTAGTGGTATAGTTGGCCTGCTTTTCCTTAATGCAATCCATGTAAATACCAGAGATAGTAAAATTCAAGAGTTTAAAAACTCTATCATTTATCGACATTTTATTCTCTTCGTAAAGATATATTCTCATCTCCAATGCCATAACATAGAGGATTTTCTTATTCACAAGACTCCGCTTTATGTCAACATTTATATGCAATGATTAATTTTAAAAAATTAGGATCTAGATCAGTTTTAAATAGGCCATCAATTTAATATTCCACCCCAAAAAAATTTCAATAATGTTCAAACTTGATTTAATAAAACTAAAACAGAAACTAAATTTCTAAAAATTGTGGAATATATAAAGCATTATTAAGTTCAAAATAACATAACTGAATTTTCAAAATTAATCTATAGGTCCCAACAACCTCCAATTATAAACATGTATTATTTAGAAAACCCTACATAATGTTGACAATCTGTATTGCTAAACCAAATTCAATCCACACCGTATTTCGAATAGTCAATAAAAGAGATTCATGACACAGTAGATATGTGAGATTACCTTTATTTCAAGTCATTTATAATATTTGATGCAATCATTCTTTATATGCCCGTAATTTTCCTTATTGCATGAGAAACAAGTATCTTAATTGCCATAACACTTTGTTCGCACCTTGTTCTCATTCTTTGACTATTGGGCATGATTGCCTATCAAGGTCTTTCCCTTTACATGAGTAACTTATGGATTCTCCTATCTTAGTCTTTCTTCTTCTTGAACACATATGATCAAAAGTTTCTTTATTGATCAGTTATCCTTATGTATGCTACAAAATATTTGAAAAAATACCATATTTAATAAGAGAGTTCATAATTAAATTGACCAAAATGACTCAAAAAACTCAACCTTTAGGGACTTAATATGACTTGTTATGTCCCTCATTTCAATAATATGCATATGCACGTTTTTTAAACTGTAAAAGGTTTTGCTTCAAAGCTTTCTATTAGGGTGTTGGTCAAAGCCTTATTGGAACTCACTAAACGTTCCTCAACGACCTTTCTTTGGCCCTAAAACATTAAGGAATAAAACCCTAATACTTTCGTTGATATGAGATTTCATGAACGATGAAACTTAAGCGATTAAATCACTCTAATCGTTCATGTTTAATAATCTCATGTGGCGTATTTGATTCCGTGGGAGAAGCTGATTCGTCCACACGAAGTGCCAATTCAAACTCGAATCCCCCCAAAGTGAAAAGTATATTTTCTTTTCAATCAGAAAATATTATCACTATGAAGTATTGAAACATAAAATACCAATAATTAAAATAGTAGGAATGCATTCAATGACCAACAAAAATAATATACTTTAATGATATGAATTAGCTTTATTTAAATTAACTAATGCTAATTTAATAGTAAATTTCAACCTACCTGTGGGCAAAGGTTACATCATACATGAAATTTACTAATAAATTTAATATTAAAAAATAAAATTTTTCGTACCTATGGGTCTAAGAGAAATTTTATTTTCAATGTTAAATTTACTATCTTATTCTAATTAAGTTATAAAAATAAAAACGTCAATGTGGGGATTAGTAATTAAATTTATGAATTAATTAAAACATGATGTTAATTTTTTTTATAAAGTTCACATATATTATATTTATGTAATTATCATTATAAAATCGGGATGATGTGGCTCTCCTAAAATTATTATGATAATCATGACTTTATTAACATCTAAAAACTGTATAGATGCCAAAATAAAGTTCTCAAGAATAAAGAACAAAACAATATGAAGGTGAAGTAAGCAACATTCCCAAAATACAACCAGGTAAGCAACATTCCCAAGAAAGTGAGGGGGTCACAATGGACACTCTTAAATCCCAAGACTTTTCTAGCAAAAACTTCCCTTGACATTACAATTTTCGAGATATTATCATAAACTTTCACCAACATATGCGATTTATTTAATTATTCTTAAGTCTAGGCATCAAGCAACAAGTTATACTAAACAATATAAATCACAAGGAAAAAATATATATATTCCAAAATCCATGGATTTAAAAGCATGAATAATTTAATTAAATAACATGATGAATAACTTAAATATTTAAACATGTTGAGATTGCATGGTTTAATGGTCTAAGAGAGTGTCTTAGGCTCTTTTACCTTGAGAGCCCAGGTTCTAATCCCGCAAGGCCCAAATGTGTCTTCTTCTTTTTTTGAATCTGGATGGGCTACTCTAATGGACGGGACCAAAATTATACTACTAGGACGGATCGATTTGTTCTTCTTTTTTTTTTTCTTTTTTAATACTGGACCGGGCTTGGGTTAAAAATAAACCCATACCCAATGGCCCAAATCACATGACCTAATTCTATACGGGTAAGAAACCCTACCCAGAAAATAAAACCCTAAACCGCCCATTCCTAATCCCTAGTCGCCATCGACGCCATGCGCCGCCCTCCCTCATGCGCTGATCCCTCATGCACCGACCACGCAGGGCCGCTACCCAAACAGCCGCCCATTCCTAATCCCTAGTCGCCATCGACGCCATGCGCCGCCCTCCCTCATGCGCTGATCCCTCATGCACCGGCCATGCAGGGCCGCTACCCAAACAGCCGCCCATTCCTAATCCCTAGTCGCCATCGACGCCATGCGCCGCCCTCCCTCATGCGCTGATCCCTCATGCACCGGCCACGCAGGGCCGCTACCCAAACAGCCATCTGAGACTGGCAACCACCGGAGTGGGTCGTCTCATCCCGCCAACAGGCAACTCGTTTAGAGCTGCCGACATTAGCCTTTCATAGACGGCCGTGATGGGCCGCCGCTTGCTCCATACAGCAGCCGTGCAAGGCCACCGCGGCCCCAAATGGCGCCGAGCGGCAGGGAGCCATGGCTTCGTCCAACCCACAGACAGCCCAGACATGGCTACCGCTGCTTTTAGCCACAAGCGGTCCTCATCGGGCCGCCGCTCACTTCGTGCGGCCAACACCGCTGCTAGTGGGGAAGAAACCAGTGCTCAGTTCCAAGTCTCAGGTGGCACCCAATATGCATCTCACAGCAATTCGGTCCAAGGGTTCTCAGTGAGACAAAAAATGTTAGTTTTTTTAGAGGTGTCAACCCAGTCTTGGTTCTCGATTATTGGCCAAAACCGGAAACCGAAACTAGTTACCCCGATTATTGATTTTGGAAAAGCGGAATCGGGTAACCAGTTCTCAATTAACCGGTCAGTTCCAGTTTCTACCTGGTTATTCGGACCGGTTTTTTAAAAAAATTGTATTTTAAAAAATTATCAGCCTTTTTGTCGAATTTGTTTATTATTTTTTAATTTATTTGCATCTCTCGTCTCTCTCTCCATACCAACCGAAGAAATAATCCCTACAAAATTTCACACCAATATCAAAACCAAACAGATCACCCAAGATCTCTCTCGTCTCTCTCCAAGATCCCCTTCTCTCCAACAAAACAAAGCCCCACAAATAGAAAACAAAATGTCAAAAACAAATAGATCAGAACATATTAGAACCAAACAAATAGAAAACAAAAACAACCTAACAAATCAAACACACCAGATGAAAAAAAAAAAAATCAAACAGATCACCCAAGGTCACTCTCGTCTCTCTCCAAACAAATAGAAAACAAAACTTCAAAACCAAATAGATCAGAACAAATCAAAACCAAACAAATAGAAAACAAAAAAAACCCAACAAATCAGACACACCAGATGAAAAAAAAAATCAAACAGATCACCCAACATATCGTCCCTCTCAAAACTAGCAGATTCGACTATGTGGCATGGGTCCAATAGCAGTGGCAGCACTTGCAAAAGCAGCATGACTGGAAAAGATCGTAGTTGTTTGGGTGGAGGTGGAGTGGTAGCGCTGCAGCGTGGGCAAGGGAGTGGCAGCGCCGGTGGAGTGAAGGACATCAAGACTAGCGGATGAGAGAGAGGCGGAAGGGAAAGTGTGTGAAGTGTGGAGCTAAACCTAGAGTATATATATATAATTCACGTCTTATACCATGAAGTGGATACGTACATATATATAACTACATAGCAAAGCAGTAAAACAGATCATAAAGCTGTAAATCATAGAAATCTCATTATACATTTACATATACAAATTACAAAGCTGAATCTTCTTCTTTTTCTTTTTTTTTTCTTTCTTCAGTTATTTCTTACCTTTCTCTCAGGGACTCAAAACCCTCAACTTTCTAGAGGACACTAACTCCACGGTTAGCAGCTTTTTTTTTTTTTTTTTTTTTTTATTGAATGAGGAAAAAGGACTCTAGCCACTCGATTAGGGAATTCTAATCACCTTGATAAAGGACTCTAACCACTCGACTTTTCTCTTTAACTTTTATTCTTTTCTTTCAATATTGGGATCTCTAATTAATCACCAGAGACTCTAACCCACTTTTAATCGAGATTTGTTACAATACATTCTCTGCACTATCTTCCCACCATCTTCCCTCTTCTAAAATCTTAATAATAAATAATATTCAAGAGAGAGGATATGGTGAGTAGATGGCGAGGAGAATGCAAAAAAGCATTTGCCCTTTTAATATCACCATGCAACATTAATGGCAATAACGTGATTCCATCTTAAATCTATTCTTTCTTTTCAAAAGTCATCTTTAATAAACGTCTTTTCTCTTTAACACACGTGAAATTTTGGAAAGCGTATAATAAGGTTCAATTGAAACACACACACACAATATATATGGCGAAAAATATAATTTAGCCCCCAAATTACCAACTATTTTTATTTTAGCCTCTTAATTTTTATTTTATCTTATATATATAAAATCTAAATATATATTATAGTTAGTGACGTGCCAAAGTGACACGTCAATAATTAATGACGTGTCACTTTGACACGTCAATAATTAATGACGTGTCACTTTGACACGTCACTAACTGTTGACGTTCCAAAATGACACGTCAGAAATTTATTGACGTGTCAGTATAGCACGTCATTATTTACTGACGTGTCTGTATTTGACACTTCAGTAAATAATAAATCAATTAGTTATTAATTTTTAAATGATGTCAAATTAAATTGGGTTCAAATTTACTGACGTGTCAATTATGACACATCAGGAAATACTTACGTGTTGTTTTCAACACGTCAGTAAATGTTGACTTGCAACTTTTGACACGTCAGTAAATAATTTGTTGACGTGCCACTTTTGGCACGTCAGCATTTACTGACGTGGCAAAAAAATAACACTGTTTGCCACGTGAAGAAATGGCCTTTTTTTGGTAGTGTATGTCAGGAGACTGAAGTGTATTTAATCCTAAAATATTATAATATAGTCTTAATCTCTAAAATTAAGACTTTTATATTCAGGAATTAAAATCTAAGATGTGTCGACTAGGCTCACTTCCAACATCCAAAAGCTGGCATTGCTGGTGCCAACTCGACTCTGAACCCCCTTGGGGTGCAAGTCGGCTCGGAAGGAAAATTAGTGATCAAAAGTTTTAATTGGCAATTCTGACCACAGATCGGTCGATGCCCAACCCTCACTCTCTTTTTCATTTTTTGACCTTTTTGTTGCCATTGCAATAGGTTTCAATAAAAAAATTCGCACTAATAGAGACGACTCATTAGGCCTTTAATTAGCTTTAATTTCCTCACGAAAGTAAAATATTCGTTGAAGAAAATTTCATAATTATGAAATTATAATTATGATATAACTTACATCGAAGGAACACTATTGGGACAGTATAAAATATATCACCATATATATTGCGTTGTATTTTGGAAAGGGTTGATACAAGCAAAATCAGCCACTCCATTCCATCAAATTTGTTACCAGTACTTTCAGTGTGTGCAGCGGAATGGCAGAGGGGTGAGGTCAATTTAGATGACGTACGGTGGGGGCTTGGGCAAGTTCTTGATGATGCCACAGAGCAAGGCATTGTCTGGAATGTTGTACTCATCCCTGAGCGAGCGTGCAGGAGAGAGAACGCTAGCATAGAGCTGTTGTCCAAGGTAGCGCCTCTCCGCTATCTCGGACCTTATGTTCCACATTCCAGCATTATCGACTGTCAACAGGATCGCTGCCCATGATTTGGGGAATACCTGGACTGTGTGCCTGCTTACAGCGTCGAGAAGATTGTAATTCATTCGGCGTTCTGGGGTCCACCTCCCAGGCTCAATGCTATTATATATTTTTATTAGTCAACAAAAATCACAAGTCATCATCAACCGACCCGTATGTCTGAAAAAGCATTAATCAAGGAAGGAATTAACAGTGTAGAGATCGATGACTTACGCGACAGCGAAGAAGGAGTATCCATCCAAATGCCATGATTGGATGCTCTTCTCATGGTTCTCAAAGATGATCTCGATAAAGTTACGGAAAGTCATGTTCAACACAATCGGTGCCGAAGTGACTTTGGGTGCACCTCCAACTGCTGATGGGTCATCAGGGATGGTGTCATATTTGAAAACCTTGTTTGCAACTCCATAGTACTCGGCCAACTTCAGTGGGGTGGGAGGGTCGATGTGGGAGATGCCATTGACAGCATAACGAATCTTGCCGTCAACCTTGCTGGCGGAGTTCACGAGCTTAATAGTGCGGGTAATGTTAATGGCACCGTAATGGTAGGAGCCCTGAGGGTTGGGCCTGGCAGCACTAGCAGTAAGATTCCAGCGGAAGGTTCGGAATTGGTTAAGGGACCAAGCCCAACCTATAGGGGCCTCAGGGATCTCAGGTGAGGCCGGGCCCTTTCCCCCAATGTAGCGTATAATACTTTTACCGCTAAGCACGTTCTTTGTGAACCGAGTGGAGGCCACCACGTAGTAGTCCTTGGGCTTTTGGTCCGCAGTGACAAGAACTGAGAAACATTGCCCTACGTGCACATCAAGGGATTGGTACGTGTTTTGGACTGTGTGAGAGCCCTCCATCTCCACCAGTTTCATGGTGTGGCCTTGGATTCTGAAGTTAAGAGAATTCTTAAGCCCAACGTTGCAAATCCTGTATTTGTAGGTTTTGCCTGCCTTCATGGTTAACAAGGGCTTATCCTTGCCGTCGCCCTTAGCAGATTTGCCATTGATAAGGACACCGTCCGGCCTACCTAGGGAGCGACCACTATCCAAGAATTTCCTGAGCGTGGAGTGACCCTTGGTGTACCAGTCGCCAATGAGGACGGTGTAGTCTTCCTCAGGATCAGCATACGGGACAGGAATGAGCAAGCGGCTGTTCACGCGCAAGCCACCGAAGGCACCAGCTGCCTTATGCATGGCAGTGGTGGGATAGTAGATGTAGCTTCCAATTTGGTCCTTGACTTGGAAGTGATAGGTGTAGTTCGTCCCAGGTTGAATCGGGCACATGGTTCCAAGCACTCCATCTTGCCACGAGTTCTTCCTATGTTGAATGCCGCTCCTGCCAAACCAAAACATCAGTGCCGATTTTCGCAGAAAAGAAGAGAGAAAATGTTAGCTATATATATAATTTGTATGCTTCATGTTTGTCGGAACATGACAACAGGGGAAAAAAGGTAAAGAAATTTGAAAGTGTACCATGTCAACAAGAATGGCTCATGGAGGTTATTGTGGATGTTGATGACAATGTTGTTGTTGGTGGTGGAGTTGATATTGGGTCCGGGAAATTGTCCATTAATGAGAATGCCTTGTTGGGGGACTCCCAACGGGGAGATGGTGCCATAGGTGACGTTCCATGTGAAGAAGAGGTATGGATCTTCACCCCGGACCCCTGACATTGCCCCAGCTGTGAGGCATAACATCAATATAAACATCACCCCGCCCATCTTTCTCCCCTCTCTATCTAACTATATTGTCTCTGTCCCTCTGACCAACCCTTTCTGGCCTACTTAATTTCTATATGTCCCTATTTCTGAAGAAGATACTCGGTCTTCTTCAAGCGTCCTCACGACCACCGGCCACCCATTCCGTTTTATACATGTCACAGAAAATTTCTCAACCATTCAAACTTCCCGCAATCTTCTCTGAGCTAACCCTTTTCTCTTGCCCCTTGCATTCCGTCCTTCCTCTCAATTTGTTTCATTAGTAGTTTCTCTTAGATTTTATTTAAATTTAGAAAACTCCTTTAACTTCTCTTATCCTTTTCTTATATTATTTAAATATTTTTTGAAATAAATTATAAGGAAAAAAGAGAAGAAATAGAAACTATATAAATATTCTTCCAAATAAATACTAGAAGAAAGAAAGAGGGAAGATAAAACATTTTTATAATAAATAATGTTAAGGGCAACACTTTTGGTTCCCTTTGTTACCCAACTAAGCGAGTCTCTTGCATGTGGTTTTTTAGAAGTTTTCACTACACTTAAAAAGGGAAATGAGATTAAAGAAAACTGCTTCTAGTACATGTTTGGTTAATATAATTATGTATATGTAAAATATAGGGAAGTTCATGAATTCAATATTAGTTTTTAGTGTGAAACTTTTCTTGTACTATAACAGTTAATAGTTAATGTTTGTATATTCAAATAATACTAAAGATTATTTGTTTCATAGCTTTTCGGGGAGCTTCATAAATAATTTCCATGAGTAAGTTCAAAAGTAATTAAATATAGCTAAAGAGAACTAATTGTGAACATGTACCGTTTTAGAAAACTTTTCCCCTCCCTAAATATAGGTACTTTTTTGATTTTGTCTTCAATGTTTAAAAAGTAGCAATAAATCCTCTCTCCCTTGACATGCGCACACGAAGTTTTTGACTTTTGCAATGTTGCCCATTCGTTTGTCATTTTTATCATCTTTAATGGAAAATGACCCACATACGTACTGAATTTTTAGTGGATGAAAATAACCCCATTTTTCCTATAAAAGAATTAAAAAATTAAAAAAAAAAAAAATACAGGAAAAAAAATTAGAGTTGGCTCGCAACTCCATTCCAACCAAATTAGGGGGCCAAAGGGGTAGTCCCCCAAACCCGTTGGAAGAGGTTTTGACCACCCTATTTGGCCCCTTGAGTTCGGGAAAAATGCTCTCATCCCAACCTGGGGTGGCCGACCACCCCGTTCATAGCATGATGAAAATGATGTTCAATTGTTCAAACAGTGATTTTCACTGGAAAGAATTCGAGAGGTGCTTCGAACGACATCAATCAAAGTTCCTTCTTTTGACTACTTTCACTTGTGGGGGGCGGCATGTTTTCTTTCGTTAGACCTGGTAGTCCCATTGGGCCGCCTAACCCAAATACCTGGCCCAATGACCATTAGACATGGATACACCTACTAATTTTATGGATTGGTATGAATGTCGCTAGATTAAGACTATGAAACCCGATCATTCTCTTGTGCATAAATATATTAATTAAATTACTCTTATATGTGCATTGTTAGTCTTCGAGTTATGTTATTTCATGACTAATTATAAATTATCTATGTTTTATAGGTAACCGAGGCTTAAAGCATGTTTAGATTGTGTTTGACAAATAGAGTTTTTAAGTAAAAAAAAGTTTTTTTTTGTTTAGCAAAATGAACATTTTTAAGCTTTTTTTCAAAAGTGTGTTTTGGCCATTTTTAAAGTAAAAAAGTCAGTAAGTAATTTTGAAATTTTTTACCAAATAGGCTAGCTTTTGTTTGGCACAACTTTTTAAGTACTAAAAGTATTTTTTAAGCTCAATAACGCAATCATCATTAATATGCTAATGGACTTTATCCAAGACATGAGGACAAACTCCAAATGAAGTGAGTTGTACCCAACCTAAATTTGAAAACCTATAGGCTACAGAATGCACTTGAGCCTAGTCAATCAAGGAAAGCAGCCAATCAAAATTTCATTAATTAGAGAAAAAAAAAAAAAAGTTTGATTCAATTTTGGATTGAGAGTCATTCTATATATGTATCAGTGTTTTAACTATAACTTTGGACTCAAGCATTGGATTGAGCTAACACATATGGCATTTTTCCTAATTTGGACGTTTAATATTCCAAAATTGCCATGCAATATGAACCCAAAAATATGGGGAAATTCCATCTAAAATTTCCTTCTCATTTTAGGGTTTCTCTACTGGGGTTGGGTTATAAAAGATAGCAAAATCGTGGGAAATGGGGGATTCATGAAGCGGAGGCCAAACAAAAGAAAAAACATTGATTTAATGGAGGCGAAGACCAGCTGCAAAGGAGGATGTGTTTCTGATATCCACGTTCATTCTTTTCCTTTCATATCTTTTTCTTTATATTCTTCCATGTACATTGACTCCATGAGAGGCTAAAATCCTCAACTAAGGTTGAGGATGAAGGCTCTTTAATGAATACCAACGTTTATTTATGAGATTTGATTTCACCTAGAATGGTTTTTTCTTTAATGATTAAATTGATCTTGCTTCACCTCAATTGATAACAATGGAATTCTTGATATCAATTCAATAGTGTTCTTCTCATGATTTAGGATCATCTTAATTGATTGAATACTTGGTTTTTAATTTTTATTTCAAAATTCGATAAATATCTCTTGTTGTTTGTTCTTAACAGATATAATTGATGGTTTGGTTTTAAAATTTTGAGCAAAGAAGAGCATGCTTTAGATTTTTTTGTATAGGGTTTCAATATCGATATCTTCTATGGTAATAAGATTGATTTCTAGATTATTATGTACGCATTTAGGTAAAATCAATGATCAGGAATATATGTTATTGTGAATTAATGACGTGGATTCCAAAACCTTGATTCTTTTCTTATGATAGTTTGTTATTTCCATTATTTCTTGTTTAGTTTAATTGCATGCTTAGTTTTATTTTTTATTACATGACAATCACCTTCTTGTTGAACTAGATTATGATTATTTAGTTTAGATTTGATTAGTTTTCCTACATTTACACAAGTCCCTTTGAGTTTGACTTTGTGCATGCTTGCTAGACTATACTTTTGTATGGTTCGTGCTCTTGCAAGTATAATAAAATTTTACAACACATTCCTTATCAAAGGCCCAACAAGAGATGTGACGTCACCTCCAACCACAACATGCCACCCAAATGACTGCTACAGCGCATCACCTATAAAAAGGGGCCAACAATAGGTAAAATGCTTTTGTTGGACTCTCATTATCTCTCAACTATTCTCCAATAGTATTCCCCTCTCCTCTTCACGAATATACTGACTTGGGTATCAGAGATATCCCATGTAAGCCCACTCCAGCAAGCTCTTATGCCTGTCTCTTCCCATTCCTTACGAGTACGTCGAAACACTGCTTTGGCCCATGATCAACCATTCGAATAATCCCCCAACCCATGGTAAATTGTTCTAACAATTTGGCTTTGTCTATGGGAACTCGAGAGAAATTTCTTGAAAAAGACCGGATGTCAAACACTTCTGCAACAACAATGGTGCTACCTCTAACCTGCACTATGTGGGTATGTCTCACATGGGGTGTCTCACCATCTTTGAGACCCACCTCCTACTACAACTCGCCTAAGAGCATCTCCAGCAATAATATGTATTTTAGTTACTCAAAATTCATATTTTTGAATTTTAGCTACTAATTTTTCAATACAAACTCCAACAGATTATCTATTCAACTATCTACTTCTTTTAAATATTATTTTTAACACCATTTTTATTGTTTTTAGCCCGCAACTTTTCTTCTTTCTCTGAAACCAGACTCCAACAGATTTACCTTTTCTTCGTATAGTTTGTAACTTTGTTGGGTTTTTGGATTTATGTGGTGAAGGGACTGACTATGGATGATTTTGTTGGGGGGTTTCGCTTTCGATTTTGGGAGCACCAAAGAGAAATGCCAGAAAGAACGGAAGACGAAAGATTGTGAATTAGATAAACGAAGGTTCGGACGACCTTTGCCGGGAACTCTCAAGGAATAGAGACAGAAATCGCATGAGCATGAACCCTAGTGTTGCTATAGTATGCAAATTGGTTGATCTCTAGAAGGATATGCCCAATCATATTTGGTTGGGTATGGGAAAGTTTGGGTGCTTGCAACAAATCATTTAAGAGAATCGTTATGTTGAATGGGTGTTCTGTTTGTGGGATGAGGCGAAAATGAGGAA
>NC_081550.1:53495-53742 GCF_901000735.1 Corylus avellana
GCTCTCGATTTGGCAATGAATGGTGAGAAACAAACATGGCAAATGGCGTTGTCTTCTTGAGAAAGTGATGGAAAAGAAGGGAAACAAAGGAGAGGGAAGGAGCATCGAGGGAGAGAGAGAGAGAAGGTGTAACGCCCCGTGAAAATCAATTAACTGGTAATTGACTCCATGGTTCGTCTCCCAGCCTACATCCCTTACTGAACAAGACTTAGGGATCTTAACTTCTCCTATATGAGAGAATACAGCG
>NC_081550.1:53834-68110 GCF_901000735.1 Corylus avellana
ACAATCACCAGAGTAAGGATAAATCATCATAACATAAATAGATCTCCTGAATGTACTGGTCGAAGACTAGCTATCAAAATAAACATATTACAGACTCAAAAAATAATTGTCTTGCAATAAAGTAATAAGATCAACGCCTAATTTTAAATAATGCCAAAGAGATGACAATTTCTATCATATCCACCCATGTGATTCATCCATCATCCCACATGGATTTTAGCCAAACTGGATCTAAATCTTCAAAAATGACTCTAATCAAATCCTGAGCAATCACCCAAGTCCAGTCTGTAGGCATCATCTTCTAAGCTAGCTAAACCATGCAATTTGTACATCATAGGAGAAATAAAAGGGAGGTAAGTAGGACTTAGTGAGAGTTAATGCACATAATACCCATACCACTTTAGTAATGAACTCTGTTTGGTAAATAATGCAACAATTTAGGTATGACAGTCCATGGATGCAATAAAGATATAATACATGTTATAATCATGAGTAATAGTAAATAGTTTAACAGTATGGTCTACCCGAGATATTATCTTTTCTAAGCAGGGTTGGAACTATCCCGAGGGACCTGTAATACAATGCCTGTGCCCTGACCATTGTACGCTATTGTCCATAACACTAGCAGCCCGACCGAATCTGACCTCGGGTGACCCATGCTACTAATGATGTACATCTTTAGTAGCATGGTAAATCTGACCTAAGGTCACTACAGAAAGCGAGGGAGAAAAACCAGCCCGACCGAATCTGACCTAGGGTCACTACAGAAGGCGAGGGAGAAAAATTAAACAATTAAAAGTAATAATTGCAAAATTAATAAAATAATCATCTAGTGTGCTACAGCGAATAGCAAAATTGTGTTATTCACTGTAGCAAAATGTATGCTTTAACTACTTTGGAGTTAAACTGTTGGAGACAAAAAAAAAAAAAAAAAAGCCCAAAATAGCTAAATGTAGCTATTATGAGCCATATAAGCGGGCATTTCATTAGAACTCCCTCTTGAAGATGATGACGATGATGTACTAGAATTTGTTGGAGATGGAGAAGGTATAGTGGGTTCTTTGTTTCTTGACTCTTCTTCTTCTTCAAGAAAAGGAAAGAATTCATATTTTTCTTCTTCTTGAATGCTCAAATCTCAAAAGTCTTCTTTATCAAACTCCACATCTCTAATAATGACAATTTTACCGGAATTTGGATTCTAAAGCTTGTAGCCTTTAGAACTTGAGTCATAGCCTATGAAAATGTACATTTTGCTTTTATCATCAAGCTTGGACCTCTCTTGATCCGGTATGTATGTATAGCCAATGCTTCCAAAAACTCGCAAATGAGAAACACTTGACTTTCTTCCGCTATATGCTTCTTGTGGTGTTTTGTTCCATAGGCATCTTATAGGACAACAATTTGATATATATACAGCACAATCAATAGCTTCCACCCAAAACTCTTTAGGCATTCTTTTTGTCTTCAACATGCTTCGAGCCATATTGAGAATTGTCTTATTCTTCCTTTCACCAACACCATTTTGTTGTAGTGATCTTGGAACCATTAAAGGATGACAAATTCCATTTGCTTCACAAAATTCTTTAAATTCATTAGATGTGAATTCGCTTCCTCTATCGGATCTCAAGGATTTAATACAATAGCCACTTTGTTTCTCCACAAAGGCTTTGAATTTTTTGAAAACCTTAAAAAATTGAGATTTTTCCTTTACAAAATAGACCCAAGTCTTTCGACTAAAATCATCAATGAAAAGAAGGAAATATCGATTTTTACCGAATGAAGATAGCTTAATTGGACCACAAACATCCGTACGAACAAGTTGAAGCGGCTCATTTGCTCTTGTAGTAGATTCTTTTGAAAAAAAATTCTGGAATTGTTTGCCAACAAGACATCCTTCACAAAGTTGATTTGGTTGATTAATAGAAGGCAAGTCATTCACCATCTTCTTTTGTGCCAACAATTTTAATCTTCCAAAATTTACATGCCCAAATCTCAAATGCCAAATCCAAGATGAATCTTTCAAGCAAGTCTTGAAACATTTAGCCACATCCGTTTGAATATTTAATAAAAACATTTTATTGCTTGTCATGGGAACTTTGGCTATCAAATTCTTTTGTTTCATTAGGTGTTGTCCCAGTCGATTGAGCTATCTCTTGGAGACAAATTTTTCTTGTCATCTCTTAGTAAAAGACTACGATTTTTCATATGAATTTCATAGTCTTTTTCCAAGAATTGTCCCAAGCTCAAAATATTACTTTTCATACATGGAACAAAATAAACATTTGTAATAAATTGATGTCCTCCATTTTTCAAGCGAATCAAGATTGTACCTTTCCCTTTTATTGGAACTTTAGACAAGTCTCTAAAAGTTATATTCCTGCTCACCGATTCATCAAGCTCCACAAACTTGTCTTTGTCTCCACACATATGGTTGCTTGCTGCGTTGTCAAGACACCATAATTTTTTTTTTTTTTTTTCTCCTCTACAAGCTAGCAACAAAGTGGGCTCCGCTTCTTCATTTTAAACATAATTGACTTTCTCTTCAACATTGTTAGAATGGCTTCTACACTCCCAAGCATAATGACCATATTTTTTGGCAATTATAGCATTTAGCTTGAGATTTATCACACCTTCTTCCATATTGCTTCCAATTATTTCTTTTTCACCGTTCTCTTGATGCTTGACCTTTCTCTTCGTAATAGTTCCAATTACGTGGACCTCTTCCTCTTCCTCTACCATGGCCACGACCACATCCTCGTCCTTGTCCTCTTTGACTCATTTCTTGCTCTTCTTCCTTCTCTTTGAAAAAAGAGTTTTGTAGCTAGAACTTGCTCCAAGGGCTCTTCCTTCTTCTTGTTGAGCCTTTCTTCATGGGCTTGAAGAGATCCCATGAGTCGATCAATACTTATGGTTTCTAAATCTTTTGACTCTTCAATAGCTACAACGATATAGTCAAATTTTTGTTGCAAGGAACGAAGGATCTTCTCAATGACTCAAACATCTTCCAATTTTTCTCCATATCTCTTTGTTTGATTTACTATGGCCAACACCCTTGAAAAATAATCCGCAATCGACTCAGATTCTTTCATTCCCAAAACTTCAAATTCACCTCTTAATTTTTGAAGGCGAACTTTCTTCACTTTATTAACTCCTTGATAAAAGAATCTCCCATGCTTGCTTGGAGGTGGTTGCATTCGCCAGTTTCTCGAACATTGCTTCATCCAAACATTGATGAATAAGAGTGAGAGCTTGTTGATCCTTCTGTAGAAGTCTTTGAGAAGCCTCTCTTTGATTAGGACTCAAAGGAACGTCATCACTAGGCTCATCGTAGCCTTTTTTTACGATCTCCCGAGCATCTTGCAATCCAAGCAATGCCTTCATGCGAATGCACCAATTATCAAAATTGTCTTTGGAAATGTGAGGGAATTTAAATGGGAATGTTGAATTGGCCATTTCTCTAGGATCTAGAAGCTGTGGCTCTGATACCACTTTGTTGAAAATTGGAAATAACACTGAGTAAGAGAGAACACAAAATAGGAAGATGACTATTCAACTCTATTCAACTTGATAGAATAACTTGCTTACATGGGTATTTATAGGATACAAATAACTCTTCTAACTTCTTCACAATAACTCCATTCATTTACATCTCATATAACTCTCATGTAACTCATATGCAAAATAACTCTTGAAAAACTAAAAGACACAACATCTCCAACTCACTTAGTAACATATGAAAATATGAAATGAAAAGACTCAACTAAATATTATTAAAATCAAGTTTATTATTCAACATAATTAAATGCTATGGTATTTTTTTTTATTATTTTTTTTTTTTTAAAAGGAGAGTATATGGTTCCAAAAGAGAAAAATTGTGTAAATGATTATTTTCCATGTTCAAACTCAGCCAATTGTTCAAATGATTGGCATTCTAGTGGGTATTGTGTTTATCTTGGCCCCAGTCTGTTATCTTGGAGCTCTAGCAAGCAACACATTATCGTGCACACGCTTTAGCAAAATGGGCCGCTACCCACCTGGTGTTTGGTAGCATTCCCACAGGATCCCCCATTCTATCTTCCATCAGGATCAAGAATGGGAAAGATCCTCCTTTGTAACCTTTCCCTCTTTCTATTAAAAAAAAAAAAAGGGTCGAACATTGAGTCTGAGTATAAAGCATTAGCAAACACCATTGCTGAATTAATTTGGTTTCCATCCTTTCTTAAGATGCTTGAGATTTTTCTATCTCAACCCTCAGTTCTCTGGTGCTACAGTATTTGAGCAACTTATCTCACCTTCCATCCTGCTTTTCATGCTTGAACCAAGCATATCAAGATCAAAAACCCATTTTTTTCAAGGTTCAGGTTGGAAGCTAAACCTTGGATGTTTGTTTTATTTCAAGCAAAGACCAAATTATAGATATACTCACCAAGCCATTGATCTCCACCAGATTTCATTTCTTACGTGACAAACTCAACATTCATATCTTACTGTTGGAATCCACTCTATCATCTTTTTAGGGAGAGAGACTCCACCTTTACTCTAGAGTAAGGTCTTTCTCCTCCTCCTTGTGAGGCCTCCCAGCTCCACCACCATCTATGCTCTCCAAGGGAGGAGAGATGGACATCTTCTCCTCTCTCCTCCCTTCTGTTGTACTGTTACAAACATTTTGTAATTAATGGTCATAACAATTGCTTCGAACATTTGTATGTTTGATATTAAAACTTTTTCATGAGTTTTACTGAAGAAAAACAAAACTCTACTTTAATTGGTTTAACGGTTTTGACCGTTGGGTCATTAAATTTGGTTTCACCGTTTGATTATTGTAAATTAATTTTCGGGAAAAATCCACTTTACCCCCCTGAAGTTTCAGGGGTTTTTCAATTTAAACCCCAAAGTTTAAAAAGTGGCAATGTACCTCCAATGTTTCAAAAATTTTCAATTTAAACCTTCCGTTAATAATTTCCGTTAAATTGGACGGAAATCTCTAAAATTACATAATTACCCTCGGGCTTTTTTAAAAAAAAATTCCGTCCAATTTAACGGAAATTGTAATGGAAGGTTTAAATTGAAAATTTTTGAAACATTGGAGGGGTACATTACCACTTTTTAAACTTTGGGGTTCAAATTGGAAAACCCCTGAAACTTCAGTGGGGGTAAAGTGGATTTTCCCCTTAATTTTCTAATGTTCACATCATCTTTGAGGGACACACGAGCATTACTCTTTTGATTATTCATTCGAATTAAGAGAAAAAATTCAAAACATTTTGACCTTTGGTCATAAATTATCTTGAAGATTCTCTTCATTTACAAAAAGTAACACAAGGCATTCATAAGTTAAAAAGAAAAGGGAGTTTACCAAAGTGCACTAATATATATATTAGGAAGTTGCGTGTCAAGAAATTCAATTACACAAAGTTATATACTCCGAGATATATGAATCAATATTTAAGGACAACGCTCTTACATGGTTCTATAGTATTGTAAGATCTTTCCTTACTCTAATTTTATTCAATTTTATTCAATTGCATTCTATTTATTTTATTATTATTTTTCGGATTAATATGGTTTAGCATCAACAAGAATATTTTGCACCATCCAAAATTATGTCCAACACTTCCCACTCTTCCCTCCTCTCCTTTTTCTCCTTCCTTTCCACTGCACGGTTTTCCTTTCTCTCCTAGATAGCTTTCACTCCATTTAACACGACTATTGCTCTCCCTATTCCATGCCAAATTCCACCCGCGTTTTGCGCCACACCACACCACTCGAAATCCTCACCCCGCTCACATACAATGGCTAGTTCTCAGATCTAAAGGGATTTTTAGTTTTGGTCTTCTTTAGGTCCAATCTATCAACCTCATCTACAAGTTCAAACCTCAGACGTGCCTCACCACCATATTCCATGGCCTCTCTGCTACCCTCCCTTTCTCCATCTAGCAACCACACGCCCACAAGTGGATCTCACTCACCGATGTGTGACTACCACGTGACTCGCTCCCTCATTCTGATCCTTTGTTGCCATCTTCCACAGTAACTCCTGTTTTATGGTGCATTTGTCATTTTCTATATTTTACTTTATTATTCCGCATTTTTTTTGTTCTTTTTTGCTTACTTGGATTATAGTTTCCATGTACTTTTGTGGTGTGATCTTGGGTTGGAGACTTTTTGTTCCGGAAACTAGTATGTTCTATTCTCTTCTTCGGATCCTGATGGAAATACAATGTCTCTCCATTGACAACTTTCTCTTGGTGGTTGTTGGAGATTCCAAATCGGTTAGCTTCTTGCCGGACTTCAAACACCATTTAGTGGTGCCATTTCGTAGTATGTTCACCAAGATCCAGAGGATTGGGTCATTGTTTGGCCGATTTTCTATTATTTGTTTCTATTTGCTGCATTGTATTTTTGTTTTTGGTTTGTTGTTGGGGAGCCCACCATTTTTCAGTTTTTCGATTCATTGTAACATTTTCCTTATTTGCTCACAAAAACAAAATTAATAATAATCTTATTGTTGTGTTTGAAAGGGTGTATTGATTCAGATAAAGATGATAGTCACAACAACCCACCAGATAAGAGTAATTCTGATAATGATCGACACCCATCCAAGCCATCTCCAAACAACACTTCATATAAGGTTAAGTTGCTAAACAAGTGGCGTACGATGACATTTACCCATATTTTTCATGAAAAAAGAAAATAAGAAAAATGTCAAAATTAATATTGGAGTAACGCGTTTGATTAAAATTTTACTCATTCTCAAAAAATTGAAATACAAAATGAAAGATTTGTCATGATTCTAGTTAATTGTTAATTATATTTAATTTTCTATTTTATATTAAGATTTTATTTGATTAGGACTTTATTTCTTTTCCTTATTAGGATTATGTTTATTTTCTCTACAAGTATTTCTCTTATATATACATGTTAGTTTGAAATGTAAAACATAAATTGAATTGAATTATTATCAAATCAAAAAAGTTTTCCCAAATACTCCGCGAAGATTTTCGTTCTTCTAAGCTTGCAGGCAATAATAGGATGTTTGAATTTGAAAATCTCAATTTCATGTGGTTATATATAATCTTATTTTTGAATTGGGGCTGGTTGATGTACATGTATAAGTAGAGCAATACTGTTCTCGAAAATGCAATACGAAGGAAACCTTTCTCTTATGCATTTTTACAAACACCTTCTTTACATTTCCGTTTAGTCCCCATTCCTATAAGTGGTAGTTTTTCCATGAATGTAAAACATCCTTTCGCATGGTCGATCATTAGCTTTTTCTGCAACTTAGAGCTGATATTTTGAAAACACAATAAATTTCCATTGAGAATTCCGATTATCTTCCTTTTTTTCAAAGCAAATGATTACAACTAGCCAGCACATCCTCAAAGTGTTTCCGTTACTCTTCTGAAACATTTTTTTTTTTTTTTTGGGTTCCTTTTTTTCCTTAAAATTTATCTTTTAACATATCCACATGCACTAGTATTTCCTCATGACGTAACTGTCGCTTGTGATAGGTCACTATGATTTTAGCTCGTGTGTGGGTATATATATATATATATATATATATATATAGCTGAAACATGCCGAGAAAGTAAACATGAGTACGTGTGCAGGGAATTCGGATCCTTTTCGGTTCAAAATAAACCGGTATCTACTTAATGGTTAGGATTTTTTACAAGAAATCTTAAGATCACAAATATGAAACATGTCATGGTAATAAAAAAATAATTAAAATTAATAATAAGGTGACTGGCCACCCTATCTTGGCCATAGGGATGGCGGGCCACCCCTATTTTATCTAGGGGTGGCCAAACAACTGCCCAAGAGCTTTGGGGGTGGTTCGTTCACCTAGCCTCTAAGGGTCAAATGAAAAAAAAAAACAAAAATGAAATTTGCCTTTGGGGTTGGTCGCACCACCCCCAAAGGCCATAAGGATGTCTTCGGCCACTCCAAACCGGCCTTTGGGGGTGACCGAACCATCTCATGGGTCTTGGATCGGCCACCCCTAAAGGCAAATCCCTTTTTTAAAAAAATAAAAAATAAAAACAATTTGGCCCTTTCACCACCCCAATGGCCATGAGATGGTTGAAGCCACCACAGTGTTTGCCATACCACCCTAAAAGGTAAACATTGTGGTGGCTTCGACCATCCCTAGAGCAAAAATGGGGTGGCCAACTACCCCTTAAGGCAAAAATGATATGTATAAAACTTTAAATAATAATTTATTAATTTTTTTATTACAAGGAGGGATATCCTATTTGTGACCTTAAGATTTCTTTTAAGAAATTTTAGTCTCGAATACTCTCTCGTCCATTTTGGACTTTGGACCAGGATCCGGATCCGGATCCGTGAGCGTGTGTTTCGTTAAACCAAAAAAGGGAAAGATGTCATATATTAGCTGAAACATACAGAGAAGTAACTGAAAGATGAATTACAACCGAATATAGGACCATGGAGATGGGCATCGGCCAGTCGTTGTATGTCAAACATTACCGGCCCGGTGTGGTTATTGCTTTTTCTACATCTCTCGGTGATACAATGGGGGAGCGAATTAAATGGTGTTTTTAGTTTGATCACTTTCTAATTGCACAAGCAATAATAACACCATAGAAACAAGTCTTATGGAGGAGGACAGTATCAGAAGAAACCCGGTTCTCATAGCGCTTGAACAACTCCTCAGAGAGGTAGGGACCGAGGTGGGTCTCTGCTATGGGCCTCAGGGTGGCACGGACAAGGTTTGCTTTGGCTCTCCCATAGGAAACCGGATCCTTGATCCACTCCTCATGCTTCTCCTCTGAATGCTCCACTATCTTCTGGTACTCTATCCTTTGTATCTCAAACCCACCACATCTCTTTATTCCCCTCTCAACCTCCTCCGTGCTTCTCATGTATACCGGAATATTGAACCCGTCTCTGGTCTCCTCGTCTATCAAACCCTTTCATTCATTTATTTATTTTTTTTTTATTTTTTTATTTTTTTTTTTGGGGGAAGGAAAGAAAAAGAAGTGATCAATATCAAGATGTGAATATTAATTGGTGTTGGGTCTAACAGATTACAAATGGTGGTGTGCTTGTGATAACGAAGAATTGCGCGCTGTGAGAAAAAAATGCATAAAGGAAAGACAGAAACAAAGAAGAAAATGTGGAAAAAGGCAAAAAGTGATGATATGACGGGCATACGCTTTGCATTGAATATATGTGATGTAAATGAGAGGAGCCATATATAACATATAAATAAATTCGCCGATGATCGATCAGATACCTCATTTAATAGGACTTGCCAAGCCTGGTCCATGGAAGTTGTAAAAGGGTGCTTGGCTCTTGAGTCTGGATCCCCTAACTGATTCTCAGGTTGCTCGGATCGAGGCCTTCCTCCCATTACCATAAACAGCATTCCTCCTCGTACAATCTCTTCCTTCCGGCATCTTAAAAAGCTCTCCAAATCCTCTTCGGATTGCTTCGCATAGGCTTCAACTACCTCTCCCTTTGCTCCATCAATCCACGCTCTCCCTTTGTTCCAAGCTGGTGATTTGTTATCCAGCACTTCATCTGGTATCTGATTTATCGAATGAAAAAAGAATATATATATATATATATATATATATATATATATATATAGTCAGTTTAATTATCACGTAGGTTTGGTTTATATATATATAGTTCCAGATCGAGTCCTAGCTTGGTGCCAGTACTCAACACCATACAGCGAGATGTTAGATGAAGTATATGTATTTTCTGTCACAACCAACACGACACGAAGTAGAGGAAACTATTTTAGGACAATTTCGCGAGATATCAATGGAATAGTATATTGGGTCAGAGAGTCACCTTGGAGAGCCATTGTAAAGCACTTAAGCTAACCACGACATGAAGCTTTCTTTTAGGAAAGAGGCGACCATAGAATGATCCAGGCACACCGGCAGCAAAATATCGCCTTGTTTTGCCGTCGGATAACATGGCGGCAGGCAATGACCGGAATAAAGAGTTGAAATCATTTGAAGGGAGATCGGCGAAGAAGGCCTCAAACTCGGGCTCCAACCCACACTCTTGGATGTATCGGTGTCTTAGACTCTCAACAACCATGTCAATTGTGGCTAAGGTGTTGTACCCAGTTGCGCAACCCAAGTCAGCTATTCTTACAGAATCCATTTCCTCCTCTCTCCTAAAAAGTTTCAGAGATTGTATAGCCACTAAGAACAATGGCTTACATATGGTGATTGCAGATGCAGGAGCTTCTGAATTCTTTGCATAGCTGCCGTCATCATCTCCACCTTGCATACTAAGAAATCTATCAAGGCCTCCGGCCCATGTCTGCAAGCAGTACTTGTATTCGGGCTCTAAAGCCTCTCTATTGGTAGATATGGCAATTGATTCCTTCATCCTCTCTAATGAACAGACGAAGGAAAAATAAAAGAACAACTACTCCACTCAGGGCTTGAGTAAAAACCCACAAGCTTTATATATATATATACACCTATTTAAACCATACCATACGGGTTTATGGTTTTCTTAATTACCTAAAACCAACTCCAACTAGCACAAAAGGACTCTTAGACAATCACAACCAAGCAAACTCCTAAACAAACTCTGGCGTGCATGCCCTTTTTATCTTGGACATGGTTTTCTTTTCTTTTTTTTGCAACACGGTTTTCTTAATTACCTAAAACCAACTCCAACTAGCACAAAAGGACGACTCTTAAACAATCACAACCAAACAAACTCGGGCGTGCATGCCCTTTTTATCTTGAACTTCTAACCGACCTAGCTAATCTGATGCATGCCTTGGTGTCCCAAGTGAACTTATTTGAGCAAAGAAGGGAGATAGTTGAGGTCACAAAGGGTAAAGAGACTATACAGTAGGAGAGCTTTCAAGAGTCTTTTTGTTTCTTCGTACCCTAGACTTTATGATTATTACCTATGCTACTTTAAAGGGGACTGCATGTATTGAAATCATGAAAGCCAATCAAAATTCGCATTCTATTCTCCGAGCTTTAGATTTTTTTTTTTATATATCCTTCTCCGTGGAACGAATAACGTTAACACCTACATCTTTCTCTAGTATTAGCATCGATCTATAAGCTTCCCAACATATGATAATGATATCATCCTAATTCTCACGCTCTTGCACGGGATGACGGGATGAGAGGTGGGGGCTTGTGAGATAAATCTGGAATGTTACAGCTGTTCTTTCTTCTTATTTTCTTGTTTTTATTGTTTTTGTTTTTGTTTATTTTACTTTATTTTTTGTTTGTGGGTAGCGTAGGATGTTTACTGCAGGCTTACAGCATATTGGGAACGAACTGTATGTATGTATTTACACCTTTTGGGGTTGTGGGACCCCATATTGGAAGAGCCGCCCCTTACTTCACTTTCAGAGTATCTGTCGTAAGTGACACCCCGATGGTCTCTTTGACTTGTCAGTCTCTCGATGTGTTACGTTTGGCTTAAGAAAACATGTAGCATTATATAAGTTTACATTAGAATTAGTTTTCGTAGAAGAATTATCAAAAGAGAGTGATAGGCTGATAGGTGTCAAAAGAGACATTCTGTTGCTTCTGTGGTGCAGTTTATCAACTCAAAAACATTCAACAAGATGCAAAAATTGGCCCTGTAAAGGGGGAGAAAAAAAATCCAAAATTTTATCTCTACATATTGTTTTTCCTCTTGGAATTTTACTGTACATCTTTTTTTAAAAATTCACACCAGTATCACTTGTCTAAAATTTTAAGTTGATAAAAAAAAAATAATTAATCACTTAAATATCACTTATTTTAAAATTTTAATTTTATAAAAAATTATAAATTTAATCATTTGAAATTTTACAATACATTTGCTTCTAGTTATGTCAAAAATGTGAAGTTGAGCAAAGAATTGAAGGGAATATATATATATAGTTCTTGGTTGGATTGTATTGTTCCTATCAGTGTAAAGATGCCTACGTAGCAAGGACAATCATTATTCAAAGAAGTGGGATATCCTTGTTCAGAAGGCTGAACGAGAAAATTGGGTCCCCCGAGTATGGCTGTGTGAGAGAGAGAGAGAGAGAGAGAGAGAGAGGTGGTCCTAAATCCTTAAGAAGGAAAGAGACCTCACAGTCTATATATCTGAGGGACTGGCAAGTATACATCACAAAATAACTACGGGTACAAGTGAAAGGCAATAAAGTGGTCCACCTAAAGAGGTGGTTCTCTTTTTTTCTTCTTTCTTTTTTTAATAAATAAATAATAATCTTATCTGTTATAGTGGTCCAGCCAAATTAATGTAGGGCAGCCTTTATATTATATTATATGCATGTATTACTTGTACGTATGCGAACCCTTTGAGTTGCACATTAGTTAGGAGAGAAGAAATTTAATATAATAAAAATTATTGTAGTAAATATATATATTTTTTTCTGGGGAATTAAAGGAGGGGGTGGGAAGGAGGGAGTGAGGATGCGCCGAGTGTCATTCCTGAGTTAATGTTTAAAATCCTGGGAAATGGGGGGTGGGAAGGAGGGAGTGAGGATGCGCCGAGTGTCATTCCTGAGTTAATGTTTAAAATCCTGGGAAATGAACTGAAGTAGGGACCGGTAGACCCCTACCTATCTTTTTTATGAAGAAAAGAAGGGTTTAGGGTTTACGAAGAAAAAGTGGTAGTACTAAATGGTAGGAGAGGAAGCTTTTTCAGTTGTTTCATTGATGGGACTCATGGGGACAAACAGTCTTCACACAGTCGGATTCAGAGAGGCCATACCTGTAGCATCAGAACCCCACAGACTGCTAGCTGACTGCTGACTGTTGAATGAAATCCAACCATTGAGTTTCACGGATCGGGTTACATGCGGTTCAGTTTCACAGGGAAGAATTACCATTTATCAATCTCCATCATTCAACTGGGACTGTCTGTCAGACAATCCCTTTGAATAGAATAGTTGCCATCAACATGGCTGTGACCCATCTGGAATATATACATGATACAACCAACCCCTACCCCGCACCCCCTCCCAAAATATTTTTTAAAAAAATTTTTAAAAAATAGTCCCTCAAGGATTTTCTTCCAGCAGGAAGATTGAAAATTATGTGCCTTACTTATTTTGGCTCATCCGTTTCTTATTTTTATCAAAAATAAATAAGTAAAATATTAAAAAAATTATCAGTATTGAATTATGCGTCTCAAATACAAAATATATATATATTTTTTTTGCATTTGTAAACATCGCTACATGTTGCAATTGTGAACACTACTACATGTAACCTGTTCACACATTCATTTCATTAATATATTATTTCTTTCTCTACATCTCTTTTTTTTCAAAATTTTCTCCTTGTTAAATCATTATTTGTCTCAAAAGCTTAAATTGATAAAAAAAAGTAAATTTAATCACTTAATCATTAATTTAATACTCTTCATCATGTGTGTGCTCAAGAAAGCTTTGATATTATTCTATTATGCTACCTTATATGTTCTAAGGTTTAGACTAAGATTCATTGCCCACTTCTTTTTCTCTCTCTATAAATAGAGAGCTATGTAAACATATCAAAACATAGAAGATAATTCAATGTAGTTCTTATATTCTTCTGCTCTCTCTCTACTTCCGCTCTCAATATATTCAACAATATATTTAACATGGTATCAAAGCCACTTTCTTATAGCCTTCAACGTCATTGATGTTTTTCGATGTTCTCTCCGGCGATCTCACCATCCCAATCTCCCGCTAACTTGTCAATCTCTTCTATGCCTTCATCGTAGCACAATCTGGAAAAATAATATTAAAATCAAGCTTACGAGGTATAGATCTACCGATCTATGGAAGACCCATCACCACTGGTAGCTGCACGCGCCACCGACAGTTTCTCCACGCATCTCACGCACCGCCACAGTGACTTCTTTTAGCCAAAAAAACTAGGGCCGGCAATTTTGATACGACCCGCGAACCTGACACGAACACGACACGAAGTTAGCAGGTATTGAGTTTGGGCTTATCATGTTTGAGTCTTAATCGGGTCTATCCGATTAAGACCCGATTAAATTCATGTCTGGCGGGTCGACCCGACGAGTCCGCTGGTCGACTCGCTAGACCCATCACCCATTTAAATTAAAAAATAAATAAATTTAAAATTTTTAAAAAAAATTTAAAAAAAAAAACTGAGTGTGTACTGTGTCGTGTAAGCTGTTCAAGGTACCCAGTACCCACTAACCCTAAACACTAAAAGTCTAACACAGAGTCACATTTTCTTCACACCCCAATACCCCACTACGGTGCCGCACAGCACTACCCCAGCACAGCAGCCGCC
>NC_081550.1:68204-73483 GCF_901000735.1 Corylus avellana
CTCTCCCTCTCCGGCTCTCCCTCTCCCTTTTGGCTGTATCTCCCTCTCTCCCTCTCAGCTGTATCTACTATCTCCCGATTCAGTGATTCTCCCTTTCTCCCTCTCGGCTGTATCTCCCGATTCTCCCTCTCGGCTGTATCTCCTTCTCTCATCTAAAAATATTTGCTTTGCACCTCTTCTCCCCTGACTCAGCCGCGCCTCTCTCTCCGGCTCCACTCTGTCTCCATTGTCTCACTTTTTTCTTCTTTTTATGCTTACTTTTTTCTTCTTCTCAATTTATCTCTGTGATGGCAGCTAACTTCCAATTTAGAATTTCATATTGGTATTTTTAATCGGGTCGAGTTGGGTTACCTGTTTAGCGCATGGGTCATGTTAGGTCGTGTCTACCCGATCTTACCCAGTTATGTTAAACGGGTCGTGTCGGGTTACTCATGTATTTTCCATGTCAGATCCGTTAATCCGATTAGCTAAACAGGTCGTGTTCATGTCTTGGGTAATCGGGTCACATGACTTAACGGGTCTTAATCGGGTTTACCCGATTGCCCGTTTTGCCACCCCTAAAAAAAAACCACCAAAAGTGGTTTCTTAGCCCCAGATCGATGGATCTATGCAATTTCAACCTATTTCGACATTGCACACACTCCAATGCGCCTCTTGGAGATGCTGTCGGCCATTCCACGAGCCTCCAAGTGTCATTGCTACATTCTATGCCCCTCCACGCATCGTTATTGCATTCCATTAGCCTCCCACGGGCCTAATATCTCTTTAGGCGTGCTTTCACGCCCTCCAAACCGGTCCAAAACCGGTTTCTAACTAGGTCATCAGGTTTAAAACCAGTTTCCAGCCAGCCCAATAAATTTAGTCTCAACCCGACCCAGAGGGTCTCAAGTTGATTCGGTCCACTGGGTTTCACAACCCTAACCGGTCCCATCCAATCAATCACTCGAGTCAGACCCTCTTCAGCTGGTCCATAGGTTTGGCCAACTAGGCCCATGTAACCGACCCATCTATTGCCTCCAACCCTGTCCAAAGCTGTCAACCTAGTCCACTAGGTTAGACCCAGGTCACATCATTTCGGGTCAGACCAACTCATTCAACGGTCCATAGGTTGCTGCTAATTCTGGCCCATGTAATCGGTCAAATCTAGCCTATCCTATAAGGCTCCATTCCCAGTCTCAACCCATCAAGCTCAATCCAATAATGCTCCAGCCCAAGTCACTGCCACCAGCAGCCACTGTCGGCACCCAGCAGCTGCCATCCTTCACCTCCGGCCGCCACCATTCCGACGACTTTTCCTGCGAACCCAAAAAAACAAAAAAATTCCCTTTATTTCTCCTTTTTTTCAAATCCAAGCTTACACCTTGAATTTGAGTGGGAATATTAGAATTTTTGATATTATTCTATTATGTTACCTTATATGTTATAGGGTTTAGTCTAGGTTTTTTGCCCACTACTTCTTCTCTCTATAAATAGAGCGCTATGTAAACATATCAAAACATAGAAGAGAATACAATATAGTCCTTATATTCTTCCGCTCTCTCTCTTCTCTCTCTCCTTCTTTCGCTTTTAATATATTCAACAATATATTAAACACTCCCACTATTTCTATTTCTCTCTTCATATCCCTCTTTTCTCAAAATTGTCTCTTATTATTTATTTCTCTAGATCTCTCTTTTTCCAAAAGTTGAAAAATATGATCTTTAAAAAAAATACAATCTTTATAAAATGATAATAATATTTAAATGGTATAGATTAAAAAAATAAAAAATAATAATAATAAAAATATAATCAGATGTATGGTATATTTTAAAATTCATTAACTAAACTAGATAAAGTAAGTTTTAATTAGCTATTTTGCATAAAAATATGCATAAACTAATGTGAGTGTTCTTAGTTATGTTCACCGCTCAAATATTTAAAGGACTTCGAATTTCAAACCCTATCATTTAAATATAAAAAACTTATTAATTCTAGCATTTCTCTTTCTTTTATACCAAGTATGAAAATGAATCTTGACATTGACACGTCGGTCAATAAATTCCATTTTTAACACGTGGCCAATCATTCAATTGGAATCTTCATTCTACCCTGAAGCCAACTTTCAATTAAAAAAATGTTATATATATATATATAAAAGCATTGGGCTTTTTAGCAGCGCCAACAATAAGGGTTTATTAGTGGCAAGTGGCAACTTAAAAGTTGCCGCTAATCTTAGACATTAAATAGAAAAAGGGATAAATGTAAAATTGATTTTTATAGTTGACCTAATTTACAAATCACTTTCTGTAGTTTAAAAATTAATTTATAAGTCCCTAGGATAGGCCAAAATAATATTTTACTCCATGAACTCATTTTTCGTTAAATGACTTAACGGAAACCGTTACATTACTATATCACACTCAATAAAAATAAGACATGTGTTCTTTTTTTATTTATGCTTTTAAAAAATTGACAAATAAGTTTTTCCACGTCATTTTGAGGCTTCAACACACACTCCACATCAAATTAAATAAACATAATCCCTCTATATCCTCTGTGCCGCCATCGTCTTCATCTTCCCCAATGATTCTTGCTGTCATATTCATCTTCTTCTTCATGCTGTTGTCTTCATCTTCCCCACCAATTCTTACGTCCATCTCCAGGTAAGTTGTTGGATTTCGTAATACAACTCAAATCAAGGTGAAAGTAAAAAAGGTCCAAAGCAAGGTGGCTTACCGTCGTGACGTTTTCAGCGATTCTCTGACGACGATTTCAGTCGTATTACGAAACCCAACAGCTCACTTGGAGATGGACACAAGAATCTGTGGGGAAGATGAAGATGAATACGACTACGACGACAAGAATCGTTGGGGAAGATGAAGACGACGGCGGCACAGGAGATATAGAGGGATTATGTTTATTTAATTTGACGTGGAGTGTGTGTTGGAGCCTCAAAATTACATGGAAAAGCTTATTTGTCATTTTTTAAAAGCATAAATAAAAAAGGACACATGTCTTATTTTTATTGGGTGTGATGTGCCAATGTATCGGTTTCCGTTAAGTCATTTAACGAAAAATGAGTTTATGGAGTAAAATATTATTTTGGCCTACCATAAGAACTTATAAATTATTTTTTAAACCACAGGGAGTGATTTGTAAATTAGGCCAACCACTTGAACCAATTTTACATTTATCCCATAAAAAAAATTAATATTAACATCGATTTTTGTGTTGACAATAATAAGGCATTGCTAGTAACTTAGCAGAATATTTTTTCCTTCGCGAGTTGTGTTGGAAAACTAATAATTATTAGCAGTGACCCAACTTATCGCCGCCAATGAGGGGTCAATAGCCGCAACATTTGAATATCACCACCGATGAAGCTCAACTATAACAATAGTCAAATGTTGCCATTGATAATGGGCAACAGCAACAACCATATATGTGCCCCTATTGACCCTACATTAGCAGCGATATAAATATAGGAATAAATGCAAAATTCGTCTTTGTAGTTGGCCTAAATTACAAATTGTTTTATACAGTATAAAAAATAATTTATAAGTCCTCAAGTTAGATCAAAATAAAATTTAATTCCTGCAGTCATATTCCGTTAAGACACTTAACAGAATTCGTTAGTGTGCTGAGTCAACACCAATAAAATAATGACAGATGTCACTCTTAATAAGAAAAAGAGAAATGCTATGGGTCAATAAGTTTTCCATATTTGACCCATATTCTCCTATAAATTAAATAGGATATGCTAGAATCTAATAAAAATTTCATATTTTGCCCATAAAAAATCCATGTGGTAAGATGCGACATCATCTTTTTTTTTTTTTTTTTGTTGTCTTTTCCCTCCACAAAAAAAAAAAAAAAAATGATGTGGCATCTTGCTATGTGAACTTTTATAGACAAAATATGAAGTTTTTATTAGATTCTAGCATTTCTCATTAAATAGATCAACCATTAGATTTGTGGAGTCCACCATTGACTTATGTGAAGTTCATGTAAGTTCACAAATCTAATGGTTGATTTATAAGATGAGATGGACTAAATATGAAGAAAATATTGACCCTTAGCATTTCTCGAAACTAAAAGATTAAAAACTTTTACTCAAAACTTTTCAATATAAAATATAACAGAAATTCATTTAAATGGCAAACAAACTTTAAACATATCCGAACATCAAACATTGTCTTAGCAATTAAAGTGAGAATTTTAAAGGAAAAAAGACCACGAGATTAAAACTTGACACATTCCTTTTCCCACATTTTTTCTCCGCAACCAAACAACCCAATACATGAAACCCACTGGAACGGAACAAAAAGTCTCCCAAAATTTCAAACACAAAACCAAAACCCCTTACCAAACAAAGATGGCCCATTCCTCGAGCTGTTGACCTTCGCTTCAGCCCCATCCCCCCCCCCTCCCCAAAGGAAGCTATATATGTCTCTCTCCTTTAGAGCATTCTCAGCAGACTCTCTATAAGGGAGTCTGTTCCCTATGTGTAGGGAATATGTTCAAAAAATCACAAAAAATGTCCCACAGCAGATTCCCTAAATGATCCTCAACCATGAGGATCGCTACAGTAGAACCCAAAGTATAGGGTTCCACTATTGCGATCCTTATGATTATTAAATTCAAAAAAAAACATTTCTCTCTCTTCTTTACACTCTCCTCTCTCCTCCCTCCTCTTACAATTCTCTCTCCTCTCTCTTCTCATATATATAATATAATTAAAAAAATAAATATTTTAATGATATAGGGAATGATTAAGGGAAGTTATTGAGGTGTATTTTGACATAAGGAAACAAAAAGTAGTTTAGATTCTTAAATATAGGAAAAATGACGAAAAAACTGCTGAGAATGCTCTTACACTAGCTTCTTTTCAACCACCCTAAAAGGAACGATCTTAATCACAGTCCTTCCACTTCCTTTTTCTTTCTTTTTTGTTTTTTTTTTTCGAAAATAGTCCATGCTTCTTAATTGGGTCCTCCACAATATTTCTTGTGGGGTTGGGTAGTTTGTCTACTGTTTCACACCAAAAAAAAAAAAAAAACAGGCAGCATGGGTGGGGGACCGGGGGTGTGGTAGTGGTGAGAAATTTTTTACATTTTTAATATATATATTATTAAAAGTACACGCCTCATAATTTGTATAGGTGCTGACATTAGCTATGTTTGGCAAGGGGAAGCCCCACACTGTAGCTGGAACGGTACTGTTCTAGCTACAGTGCGGGCTGACACCAACAGTAATAAATTTGACTTTGTATTTTTTTTTTTTTTTTAAAAAAACAAAGT
>NC_081550.1:73503-112526 GCF_901000735.1 Corylus avellana
AAAAAAAAATTCACCTGCTCGGATGCGTGCAGCAACTTTTGGCCAATTTTAATACTTTGTTTTTTTTAAAAAAAAATACAAAGTCAGATTTATTACTGTTGGTGTCAGCCCGCATTGTAGCTGGAACAGTACCGTTCCAGCTACAGTGCGGGGCTTCCCCTTGCCAAACATAGCTGATATATTAGTGGAATTTGTCAAATGTTGGCATAGAATTTGACTATGACTAAATTATTATTTTGACTTACCCGAAAAATTACTAAATTATTTTTAGTGGAATTTGTCAAATGTTGGAATAGAATTTGACTATGACTAAATTATTATTTTGACTTACCTGAAAAATTATTAAATTATTTTTTTTACCGTGAAAAACAATTTGTAATTTAGACTCATTTATCCCTAAAATATACTAATATATCTTGCCATCGATCATGGACAATATATGGACCGATGCCATCTGGAGTTTGGATGCATCCACTTTCCGTACAGTCTTGGAAAAGATATATCACACAGTATAGTACACACAAATTGGACCTTCATCTCTTCATGGACAATAGAGGACTGCTGCATTGTTCACTTCTCCCGTATTCGTAAGGTTGCCAAATGGGTTTGAAGCTTCTCCAGCTCAAAGGCCCGTCCCTCCAATTATTGCAGGATTCCCACTCACGCCCTCTTGGGCATTCAATACCGGCTACTTGGCTAACCATAATTCCAATAGTAATAATTAAGATTGACATAATAGAAGGGGGTGGATGAATCAAGTGGGTGAACTCTAAAATAAAGTCATAATACCTAATAGTATATTAAAATATTATCATAACTCATATTTAGTATATTAAATAGTTTAGTAATTAAAGAAATATTTACATATAACCAATTATCATACATGTAAATAACTAAGTATAATTAATATACACTAACATATTAATATTTTAATTATCAACTAACTAATTATGTTAGTATATTAACATGCTACGTACTATACTAGTTAATTCTTAATAGTATGTTAATATTTATACACTACAATATTATATATATATGAGCTAATAAGTTGAGCCTTATACGAGCTATGTTTAAGAGCATTAATCGATTGAACAACCCAAAAGTGCGGCTACTACGGAGTGCTTTGACCTCAGCAAACATGCAAATAAAAAATCAACCAAATCAATAGTTGTTGATGAAACTCTATACCCTCATTCAATTGAGTGGGAGTTTGGACTTGGCAAACGAGCTCTTGCCACGGGAAAGGAAAGTGAGGCAGGCAAAACCATTCCCATGGTTGATAGTGGAGCAAAGGCCGAATAAAACATGATAGGCATGCCTTATCATCCAAAAGGATGTAGAAAGAGGAAGGATTCGCGGGATCCAGAGTCTGAGTTAAATTTATCCAAGCTAATCTCAAGCAGATTCGTAAACAGACTTATTCATTTACAACTCCACTTAAATCACTCTTACCACACAAACTCAACTTATGGCACAATCACCTAGGTCGAGCTCCTCCCCCAAGTTTTATCCATGCCCACATAGCCTTTAGCTCCCCTGATCTCAGGCCAAAACACCTTGACGCCAAATAGAGTTAAGATTGTTCCGACAACATATTATAACAATATAAACTAAGAATTGAAAATTGAAAAATAAATTCATTAAGAAAAAAAAAATAACAAATATGGAAGAGAAAGACCGTAATTGCCCAAAATAAGCAAACAACTAAATAATTCTGAAAAACTGAAATTTAATGGATACTTTAAAACTGAATTATTCCATTGAGTGTATATCCCTTACATAGAAAAAATTAAACAAAAAAGACCATAATTTTTTTCAATAAGACAAAAATACCCCTATAAATTCAAAAAAAAAAAGGGTAAAAAGACTATATTGGGTGTGTTTTCTTTCACTTTTGATTGCTTTTTTCTTTATCAGAATTGTTTGGATATTTTTATTAAGGAATAAGGAATAATGACTCAGCCGCAATATGATAGCCCCTCCCCCTTTTTTTGGGAAAACTTCATTAAACCCGTGAACCATAAGATTTTGAGAAAACACCATAAATTTAAAAAACTCTCAATTTATCCTCTTGATTCCTTGAACTTTCAATTTCAAACAATTTATCATCTCCTTCTGTCAGATTTTAGACGTTAAAAGTGATAAAATGACATTTATACCCCAAACTTTTTTATAAAATTCCAAATTTACCTTTAATTTTACATTAAATTAAAAAAAAAATCAAAGGGTAATTTAGGTTTTTTAGGTATTTCCATTAAAAGTTAATGACTAAAACTAAACGGCAGAGATAAATTGATTGAAATTAAAAGTTGATAGAAGTAAATTGAGAGTTTTTGAATTTTGAAGATCTTATTAAAATTCGCGATAATTCAGGAGATTAAAGTGAAGTTTTCATCATTTTTTTTATTCATTTTTAGTGAGAATGATAGCACTATTAGTAATTGGTAAATGCGCAACGCACCATGTATGCATGCGTGGTATCACGTAAAAGTTACAAAGGAAATTTATCAACTGTACAATGTTGGCAATGTAAGAGCATAGCCCTCAGACCAAGTTTCTTCTTCCAGTCATAATCATAAATAGTCAAGTGCTAACATCACCAGACCTGAAACTTGGTGGGTCCATTGATAATCCAACTCTAGGATTTCCAAATTCCCTCAGAGTGACTCGGACCAACACTGAGGTTGGATGGTACCTTATACCCATGCTTATGTTGTTTACCTCTTCGCTTGGGTTCCCTACAGTATAATCACCAAAGGCCTCTTAGCTGACGTCCTTGCAATCTGCTAGTAACCATGGTTAAAACAAAAGTATAATTGATAACCTGCATTACAAGCTAGGAGCTGAAAATAAAGTGGAAAGAAATCACATCTTGAATGAGCATTATTAATAATGTAATGTAGGTGCCACACTATTAAACTGACCATAACAAGTTTTTTTCTTCCTTTTTTTTTTTTTTTTCCCCCCTGTTATTCCCTGTTCGAAATTAAGCTAGGCAAGCATCTCCGAATTTTCTGTTGATCAAACAGAAATCGGGTTATTTCAGACTTGAATAAGATAACAAAGAAAGAGAAGCAAATAACTGACCACAACTGAAAGCATAACCGCACCCCTAACCAAACACCTAATTGTGGCTCTAAAAAAAAACCTTGACAAATGGGTTCATTTCTTTTATCGCCAAAACCCAGGCTAGCATTCATCTTTGAGGGGGATCCACTGTCCGAACATTTGCTCCGGTCATTCCTTCAATTCGGTCTTTGGTAATCTCCACAAAGTGACCCACAATTTCATGGAACTGCTTCAAACCTGACAGGGGGAGAATGATGGAGGACCTATCAGAACCTGCAACCTGCAAAATTCATAGCATTCCAGGATAATATGCATCTATATTTGTCATCATAAACCTTCAACAAGAAAGTACACGAACAAATGTTCGGTAGGCTCTCTAAGAGAAGTTTTCTCTGTGCACACCTCAGATATCCTTAGGAAATGGCCTCTGTTATTGCTTCCAAGATCAAAGAAGAATCTTTTCTGATCAGCTCTAATTACTTTTGAAGCCCCCATGCTACTAATTTCATCCTGTGCTGGCAATTCAACAGACCTGTCCACATTCAATTCAGAACTTGGGGCAGGTTGACTACTGTGGCCAGAGATGAAGCCAGCGCCTACATCATCTGAAAGCCCAAGGCGTTCCGAAGGTTCAGAACTTGGCTGTAAGCATGCAACAAACAGGGAATTGTTTAAATAGAGAGGCAAAAAAAAAAGTGACATCAGAAGTGGAAATGTTTTCACAGGGAAAACAGGAAGGAGAAAAGTTTATGCATGAAAAATAGGGACACACCTGATTGGGCAATATGAAAAGCCTTGATGCTTCATTTATCTCTGCTAAGATGTTTCTAAATGCCGCCCATCCTTCATCCCTGGAGCTTCCTGCCGGAACAATGATTGTACTGCGATTTCTACTAACAGAAGCTTCAGATACCTGCATAAGCAAATCTATTAGAGCCATTACTCTCTGGGAACAAAAAATAAAAAGTCTTAACTTACAATTTCCTTCTCCTGTTCACAATTGTTAGTGATCATGAAAAGCAAGATCATAACAATTACCAGCTCAGGTAACTTATGACAGATGTACAATAACGTTTAGAAGGGAAAACCAAGAGTACATCTGCTCAAGAAAGTTTCAAACTGGAAGAAACTGGATCAATATGCCCTACCTTTGAGGTGTTAACAATCAAAAGAGCGGTGAGCCCAAAAGAAACTGACATTGTCGAAAAGTGGCCTCTCTAATTTGCGAACTTGAATCCCAATGTAGTGCAACACTCCAGTTTCAGTGATGGCTGGGCCAAAAAGTTGCCAAAGGCTACTCCTCAAGCGGGATAGATAAGTTCAATTGGTCAAAGGGTGCTTCACAAAGAGGGTGATGATTTGGTAGTAAGATTCTTAGCAGGTTCATCATTATATTACTAAAAAATAAAGAAGATACGAAAAAAAAAAAAAAAAAAAGGTTTGGTGGCTTGGTGCTGAGAGAAAACTTTCGCAGAAGATTATTCCAGTTCTTAGGATTTGATACAGCAAGAGCACTGACAGACAAAAGAAAAATGATTGAGAATGTAGATTGAGGGAGAGTGGGGCAGTTCTGAGGAGAGCATCAGGCTAATAGTCAGTGCTTTAGGTTCCCTGATGGCTACTTCAATATTTTTTTGAAACCATCCACTAAGAGGGTTGCCATCCAAGCATTAAGGTCTCTTTCTCTAGGTACATTGAATGGGACAAAAAAGATTGCTAGCACAAGGGGCTACTTATAGTAGTAGTGGGTCTCACATAAGCTAATGAGAATCACCAGCGTCATCATCCAGCCAACTGGAATCATTTGAAGCATGGCTTGAAGCCATTTAATGTGTGGGACACACTAAGGGTAACACATGTCCCAGAAATCAGTAGAGCGTCAGGTGTCCCAGAGGAATGGGTGAGAGAGAGACCAAGTACACCCTGTACCCTTAGGAAGGCTGTGGATGGTTGCATAGGTTGAGTACAACCTCCAAAATATAACCCTCAACTCTAGCCACCAAGCTAATATCCGTTAACATTTGCAAACTGACTCAAGAAGGAGCTTGCATGATTCAAGGAATTGAGTTGAGACATCCTTTCTTTTCATTAAATTAGCAACGTAACTGACAGGCTCCCTAGGCCCTGTTCCCCAAATAGGCAGGGCAGCAAGTACATCGGACTGCTACTCTCATACGCGCAGCAAGATGTTAACCTCTTAACCCCTTCAAGTACCATATAATTTGGGTTACATATAGTGCACTATAAAACTGGGGTGCATGGAGAAACGCAAACCCCTCAAAAAAGTATTTTGTAGGCAAGTCATAATTGGCTAAAAAAGCAAGGATTTATATTTGAAGTAGTGAATTATCTCCCATAACACATGTAGGAGCAAAGATGGCGGAGACATGATAGAGCTCAAGCTTTTTGAAAGTGCTTAAATTTGCTTTACATTCAAGAACATTTTTGAGTGAAGTATGTTAAAATGAAAGTAAACTCAAATCTTAAATTTGCAAAATTGGGATCTAAAAGTCAAATCAAGTAAAATATTTCATCATTTTTTTTTTTTTAAAAAAAAAGAACTACACTTGAAAAAATTGTCATGTCCCTCCAAACTAAAAAAATTTGCAATTGACCCTCCAAACTATTAGCTCCTTTGTCATTAGGGTTTTGGGTTAACTTGGATGGAAAACGCATGAAAAAGTCTATTATGCCCGGGTGAAATGTATGGAAATTAAAAGAAATCCCCGGATGAGACCCATAGCGAGGTCTCCTCCATCCGTAGAGACCCATGTGGGTCTCCTCTTCCATGGGGACCCACATCTCTGTTTTTTTTTTTCATTGGATTTAACGAAAAATTTATAACAAGGGGATAAGTGAACAGAGCAAGTAGTTTGGAGGTCAATTGCTTTTTTTTTTTTAGTTCAGGGGACATTGCAATTGAGGTGATAGTTAGGGGGCTAGATATAGTTTCCCAAAAATAAAAATGAAAAAACCAATACCAATTGCATGTTTCTCATCTGACTTCCAAATCTTAAATCTCATACAACCCCCATCCCCAATTTTGTCCCCCACATTTTTTAAGTTTCGGCCCTTATACTTATTTTTTTGGGGAAAATTTAGAAAACTCCATTTGAACTTCCACTCGTTTTGATACTACCCCTAAAAAAAAAAAATTTTAAAAAAGGGTTTAAAAACTCTCAGTTTAGGGTATTGAACTTTCAATTAACCCATTTCGTTAGGATTTTCCATTAATTTTTGTCAAAATGCCCAAAATACCCCTATGTTTTTTAATTAAAAAAAAAATTGCAAAGATTTTTTTTATATTTTTAAAAAATAAATAAATGCTAGAATCCTTACAATTTTTTATTTTTTTATTTTTATTTTTTTTATAATAAAAAACAATGGTATTTTGAAAATTTTGACAAGATTTAAAGGAAAATTCTAATAGAATGAGGTAATTGAAAGTTCGATACCCTTAATTAAGAGTTTTTGAACTTCGAGGGATTATTTTCAAAAAACATCAAAGTTTAGGGGGGTTTTGTGAAGTTTTCCCAATTTTTTATATAGATAAAGCAAATTCATTAAAAGTTCAAGGGACACAACTCAAGTACACATGTGCATACAAGAGAAAAACACCCATCAAGATCAAGAATGAGAAAAGAGAGCGCAAAAATCTACAAAGCTAGAATTATTGGAAAAGGTGTAAAACGAGATCCACTCAAAGAGTGATTTAAGAAAACACAGTTGTAGCTCTGAGCCGTCTTCTCGCAATCTTCAAACAATGTTAAAATCACTATCATTTTGACCAAACCTTCCTTTCTAGCATGCCAAGAGCTCCACCTATCATGTAGGCATACCTTCTAATACAAACATCTGAAAAACCGAATTCCACATCTCTCTTTCAATATCACAGTGAAGAAGGAGATGATCATGTGTTTCCCCACTCTTTTGACACATACAACAGCAATCCATCACAATGATGTGATGCTGACGGAGATTATCCATACCAATAATTTTTCCTAAGGAAGTTGTCCAATTGACAAAAGCCACCCTTAAAGGAGCCTTTAACCTCCAAATGTTCGTCGGAAAGAGGAATCAATGCGAGGAATGAGAACTATATAAAAAGTTGACCTCAAAGAATCGTCTTTTTGTAGGAATTCAACGGAGCTTATTTTCATGCCCCAACCCAACCTAATGAAATATAGACCATTGAAAAGAGAAGAGACAATGTTCACCTCCCAATTATGCAGCAATATGATAAATTCATATCCTAATGCATCTTTCCACTATGAGCTAACATGTGGTTAGCCACCAAAGCATCATTATCCCGTGCAATGCAAAATAACTCCAGAAAGGTTTCCTTTAGAGAACGTTCCCCACACCAAATGTTGTGCCAAAACCTGGTTCGACCACCATCAAATACCTTGATACTAACAAAACTAGTGACGGCATTCGAGGCCCTCTTAATATGTTTCCAACTCACCTCATATGACCCAGTGACGACATTAGAGCACCAACCTCCCGCTTGACTAACATATTTTTTAAACATTACCGGTCGCCAATAAGCTTCTCTCCACAACATACTGGCCCTCATACTAGGCATAAATCTAAGTAAAATTCCAACACCAAGTGTAAGACTGATAATGCATATTCCCTTAACAACCATACATGGTAGTTGGAAGTCATGCTATGTTCAGGCTACAAGTATTTAGCAGCTCCTATGATTCACTACATGCACTTACTTTCTCATGTTTATCATACAACAGTAGCTCAAGGCATGACTGCATAACCCCCTCCACTACCCCATCAGCAACCAACAGTGTTAGTACCTAATCTAGATCCATCAGATGAATTACACCTAAATGTGGGCAACATGAACATAAGACAATTTATGAATATTATAACAAAGTAGCTACCAGTGTCCAGTTAGACATCATTAAAAAAAAAAAGATAAAAAAAAAAGAAGTGCATGCATCATGTACATAACATGAGCCTCTAACCTAACTGATGCATGGGGCAAGACACAAATTCTAATTTAATTTTAGAGATCAATTATATTTTTTAAATTTTCTGGTAATATTGGCCCTTGTAGTTTTTATCTAGGTCCTATTAGTTAATTGGGTTATTAGTATTTAGTTTTATGTTTTATTTAATTTCAAGAGTAAAGGATGTTTTTGGTAATTCAATAAATAGGCTTTGCCCTATATTAGGGTTTAGTTGTTAGTCTATTAAGTGTGTTTTTTACTCCAATGGAGGCAGAGTTCGATGAAATAAAAAAATATGTGAAATTGATTCTCCTTTTTCTCTCCTTCTCTCCCCTTAGCTTCTTCTTTCTTTCCCCCTTTTAGCTTTTTTCTCTCTTTCTCTTCCCTTAACTTCTTTCTTTCTCCCCCTTTTAGCTTATTTATCCTCTCTTTTTTTTTTTTTTAAATAAATAATTCAATCTCATTAAAGAGCATAGAGGGGCATAATCCCAATATACACTACACAGGAAGTATACCTTTCTCCTCCCTTTTCCCTACTTTAACCATGTAATTTTTGTAATTATTGTTGGTTCTACATCACTAACGCTGGTTGTAAGCTACATAAACTTTAAAGTAATATCAGAAAAAGGCTCCTAAACAAGGAGTAAATATGGTGTCAAGGGCAAGAACCCTTACACCAGTTGTAGTTAGGTAGGTGAACTCAATATAATTTCAATCACAAAATGCTTAGCGAAGTCAGTCACAATTGGTATTAATAGCGAGGAAAACTGCCAATTTTTGTCCTCTCTAGAAGATAAAGTAAACTCTCATCAGACAAGATACTGACTTTTCAAGCAGCTGCCACATTCAGAAATCTGATAGGCAAATAAAAAGGGGTAAAAAGGGACACAAACCTAGGACACATTTGTGGATTCCTTGCCCTTGCTTGAAAAAAAACAATTGTAACTTTCATCCATCGACATATTATTGAATACAATTCCCAATAAATGTAAGCATATCCGTAAGATATCCAATAAATGTCAGAATATCCAATTGACCATAAAGACACGTTATAAAGCAAAGTACACAAGATGCATAAAATAAAAGAAGGGGAAAAAAGGAGGGTTGAAAGGAAAGATAACCTTATACTTGAACCCAGCCCAACAAAATAGATCCAACCTAGTCTGTATGTATTTGTCTGTGTGATTGTATGCGGGTTTTGGCAGGACAAAATCTAACTCAAAAACCTAGAACCTGAAGTGGAATTGGGCTGGGTGCAGTTGAAGGCAGTCTATCTAAGCAACGGGTTTTGCAATGGTTAACGTTGAATCTGACCCAGTCCACCAAGATACAAACTTATGCAAACTTTAAGAGAGTAATAGTTAGGAACTCTATGATTCTCTATTATTTCTGATACAATGATACTAGTTACACTCATATGTCAAGGATGGTTGATAAGACTTTCTTTCCAGGATATCATGATCCCATCAGAAGGTAACGGAAAGGAAGAGAAAATAGATGAAAGGCATCAACCAAGGCTGGTGATACCCACTCCACGAAGTTATAGAATTAGTTCAAAGCAAATGCTGATGTGGGGCAATGTGTGTGCATTATACAGTGGAATCATCTCAAATCGAAACGCATTGCTGAATTTAAAGTGTCAAAATATAGAAAAAGTTGTGATGTAACAGAGAACGGAGAACCACAAAAGCAGCACGAAGTAGTAATATGTGAAGAGCGAAAGCAATGGGTAAACAAGAATGTAAAAAATGATGATATAGTAGAAGAGAAGTTTTTCGTTTATAGAAAGAAAACAGGGGGGAAAACAGAGGAAGGAGGGGGAGGAAAGAGTGAGCACCTTCAAGAAGCGACCCCTCCGATTTTCGCCAATGTCGAAGTAAAACACCTGAAAAGTAAACTAATCAGAAGAAGAGAATGGATAAAAAGGAAAAAAATAAATAAATAATTAAGGGCGAGGGCAGAGAAAGAAAGAAGGAAATGCCTTGGTGTCGAGCTGCAATTCCTTGCTGAAGACGTCCTGATCATCGGAATTGACATAGTAATTGAAGAGATCCAAGAACCAGGAAATGCCGGAGAAGGGGACGATGATGGTGGACCTGGTGGCAGAGGTCTTCTCGGAGATCTTGAGATAGCGGCCCCGAGGGTTCTCCTTGAGATCGAAGTAGAAGAGCTTGTGCTCCACCTGCAGCGTTTTACACAGCAGCTCCACGTCATTCCCTATCCCTCCTCCTATCATCCCACCACCACCACCACCACCGCCGCCGCCGCCAGCAGCAGCGCTCCCACCACCCGAATTCCCCTCCATTCAAAAACTCTATCCCTAGCCCTAAGCCCCAAAACCTTAAGACCTTGACCGCTCTAAATCAAAAGCAAAGCAAAAACACTCACTCGGGCTTCGAATCGAGCAAATTGAAGAAAGAAAAGACTAATCAATTATGGTTTGAGAGAGTGGTAGGTAGCAGATCTGAAGAATAATTGGAGGATGGCTCACAATTAGTAACAGCGGTTCGTTCTGTAAATTAGGGGTTTGAAGGAGGAGGAGGAGGAGGATGATGGATGGGAGACGGTGGGAATTGACTCAGTCCCTTCTTCATATTTGGCCTATTATTTTTTCTTTCATATCATATATTCATAAAAATTCATACTATTACTACCAGTAGTTGGTATTTTATAATAATAATTCAAATGCTCTCTCTCTCTCTCTCTCATGTCCTAAACAACCAAAATCGCGTTTTTTATGGGAAGAGAGGGGGAGGGAGGCGCTTGCATCTGTTAACTATTCACTCGCTGTTAGTATTCCTTTTGCTTGCAGTAACTAATTCCGGAATTCCCTTTATACATCATACATCCATCACCTCGTTACAGACAAAGCTAAAACTTTTCATCCGCTGACACCAGTTACCGCCCAACCGCTTTTTAATTGACTTCCACGACGATGTTCTTTCCGTGACATCTAAAGCTCTGATTTTTTTTTTTAAAAAAAAAAATTGGAGATACTGCTATTTACCTTCAGGCTTCAGGAGGAATCATCCTCGGACTCGGTGCAGCTCCTCTTTTTCTTTTTCTTTTTTCCATTTTTCCTTTTTTGTTTTTAACTTTGCATTCAAAAGTAAATGAGAATAACTCCGGCCCAACAAAGTCGAGACTCTATGATTCAGTAGTAGGCCCAAAAACAAAAAAAAGGGAAAAAGGACTTTTATTTTTATTTTTATGGACATCGTCAGCCTGGAACCTCGTACTTAAGGCTACGCTCAGAGAAGAGAGAGCTCAACTCAACGGCCGGCCCCTCTTCTCTTCTTTCAAGTCAAAAGCAATGCTCTGCTCCCGCCTCCCAAGATCACCCTCCTCCTCCTTAGGAATAGGAATAGGAGGATTAATATTCTTATCCAAATACAGATGCAAGCGGTTGATATCTACGACAGCAGCTCCAGACCTGGTTTGTTTGCTAAAGCGGTGCTCTGACCTCAACCACATATTCCAAACCCACGGCTACATGGTTCTCAGAGGCCTTGACCAGGACAACCTCCTCCTCAGCCGATTCATTTCCGCCACATCCTCTTTGGGCTTCTCCGATTACGCTTATTCAGTCTTCACCCACAAAACACAACCTGACATATATCTCTATAACACCATGATCAAGGCTCTCTCTCAGAGTCACACTCACTCTGCTAAAGAGGCCATCTTTCTCTATAACAGAATTCGATTCGCCGGCTTACGACCCGACACTTACTCTTTCCCTTTTGTACTCAAGGCCGTTGTTCGACTATCCGCGGTTAAATTCGGAACTGTTATTCACTCTCAAACTATAGCCACTGGGTTGGACTCCCATGTTAATGTGGTCATCGCTCTGACTCAAATGTATTCCTCCTGTGGATGTGTTCCCGACGCCCGTAGACTGTTCGACGGGGTGAGATTTAGAGATGTCGCCCTGTGGAATGCAATGGTTGCAGGTTATGCCAAGCTTGGTGATCTAGACACTGCGCGGGAGTTGTTCGACCGCATGCCTGAAAGGGATGTGATTTCTTGGACTGCCGTCATTGCTGGGTATGCTCAGATGTCCCTGCCTGACGAAGCCATCTCGCTCTTCCGCAGAATGCAACTTGAGGATGTGGAGCCTGATGAAATCGCAATGTTGGCTGTACTCTCTGCATGTGCCCAGTTGGGGGCCCTCGAGCTAGGGGAATGGATTCATAACTACATAGAAAAACACGGGTTATACAAGATTATTCCTCTTAACAATGCACTCATTGACATGTACGCAAAATCGGGCAACATTACGAAAGCACTAGATGTTTTTCAAAGTATGAAGCATACAAGTGTCGTAACTTGGACAACGATTATTGCTGGACTGGCTCTGCATGGACTTGGAACAGAAGCTCTTGATATGTTTTCTCGCATGGAAAGGGCTAGAGTTAAGCCAAATGAAATCACTTTCATCGCCATCCTTTCTGCTTGCAGCCATGCTGGATTGGTCGAAGTGGGGCGCTGGTATTTCAACGACATGAGATCAAGGTATGGCGTTGAACCACAAATTGAACACTATGGCTGCATGATCGATTTACTAGGTCGAGCCGGTTACCTCCAAGAGGCGCGAGAACTAGTTAGGCAGATGCCATTTGAACCAAATGCTGCTATATGGGGCTCTCTTCTTGCTGCCTCTAACATTCACGGTGCTGCCGATCTTGGAGAGCATGCTTTGCGGCATCTATTAAATTTGGAGCCGCATAACAGTGGAAACTATGCACTTTTATCTAACATATATGCTGCTCTTGGTCGGTGGAATGACTCTGGGATGGTAAGGAAGGTGATGAGAGACACGGATGTAAAGAAGATGCCAGGTGGGAGTTTCATTGAAGTGAACAATAGGGTTCATGAATTCATTGCAGGAGATAAATCACATCCGCAGTTCGATAGGTTATATGAAGTTCTATGTACGATAAATGGACATTCGAAGATGGTTGGGCATGTGCAAAAAAGGTATATGAATAAGTAATCAGTATTATATATTATTTACGACATATGGTTTTGCACTAGCTTTGAGTACCATTAGGGACATATATAATGTGTCATAACCACCTGAATCACCTGATGTGCCACCACTGCCTCACGAATTAAAAACTTAATTTATTCCAACTCATTGATAAGATTTGACCTTAAACTTGTTTAAACAAGATCAGATGAGCACCATCAATGTTTTTTGGACTCCTTTGCAGTTGGGAGCCATTTTCATATTGTAAGATGTACTACGTGACGTTCTAGACATCGTGGTCATGAAGAAAGCTTCAGTGCATCAGCATGTTTTTGCCAGCCATTTCATCAACAAAGCAGGTATTTTATTGCAAAATCTATGTCTTGTCAAGAAGCTGAATGGTTTAGCTTTACAACGACTTAATTGTAGGGGCTTTCTTTTCATTCCCTTCCCCTTCCTGCTGCCCATCCTTCCATGTCCTGCTCTATATTCTTACAGGCATAGCGTGCATGAACCACCATGTCTATCGAGGGAATAATGGATCAGCAGCATTCATAATATTGGCTTCCCTAGTGCACCCGATATGTTCCTTTTTTATGTCAGAACCTGTTAAAACAAATACGAAGGAGCCATTCAAAAGAACTCATACGTATTCCATCTTTTTGTTGGCGGTCAATAAAAGACTATTTGGAAAGCCAATTGGCACCAATAATTGGATTTCTCTAAATTGTTGGTCACTGATTTTGAATAGGTCCATGGTAAAAAGTAAAGTAGTGCTAGTTGCATTTCTAGTGTCACGCATTGGTTTAGGTGGCAAAGCCTCATAGGTGTGGGGTGGAATAGTCTTGGGTAGCTCTGGCTTCATAAATTTTACAAACCTTTTGGTCGGTAAGGGTTTGCTTTATTTGTATCTCTGTCTGTTTTTTTATTTTATATTTCTAAAATATGTGTGAACTAAAAGGTTGATGGCTCATTGAGATCTCCTTAAAGAACACTAATGCTTTTTGTTAGACTTTGGGAGTAATCTTGTAACACCCCACCCCATTGACACACAATATTGTCTGCTTTTGACTTCCCTAATCCCAAACCAGACTTCCTAGGAGGTCACCTTTCCTGGTACTACTCTCGCGTAAACTTGCTTAAGTGCGGAATTCTGATGGGATCATGATCATCACAGCTTTAAAACACGTTGTTGTCATAAATGATGTAAGTATACATATAAGCACATCTCCATCTCCATACCCAGGCAATGCGGGACGCCACAAATCTATAAACTTGTTAAAAAAAGAAAAAAAAAATGTTTACAAATTTATCCGAACAAATACATTTACAATTTTTTTTTTTCTCTAAAAGATTGCATGAAGTAAAAGGTTGATGCCTCTTTCAGATCTATTTGAATAATAATGATGCTTTATTTGAAACTTTAAAAGAAGGCGCTATTATCTCCAAAACAAGTAAATGAGCTCAATGCATAAAAAGATGTGCAAGAGAAATAGGAGTAATGCTACTCTTTACATCAATTTCACGCCAGCTGACATGGGAAACTACTTAAAACATGTCACATCAACAAGTGTGAAATGGGTTTGATAAATGGGTATGAATAGTAGCATTACTGATGCAGATCGCAAGGTCTCCTGGAAGTGCGATCAAGTGCACGTGTACCTACGATCGAGCGCACTTCTAGACACTTGCGCACCAGGCCCCTGGTTGTGCGATCGATCGCCCCTGTAGTTGCGATCGAGCGCACTCGGGCATATATGTTCCGCAAATAGACATCAGAGACACTTATCTTAGTTTTAATCTTTTGTTTTAAACTAGGTTTCTGTGTTAGTTTGTTATTCTATCTTATCTTGCAGTCTTTCATTTTGAATTAGGTTCTTTGTTAGTCTTCTAGTTTAATCTTCTTTCATAAACTTCTAAACCAACTTTATTTCATTGTTATTTTAGGGCTAAGAGTCTTGGGCTATAAATATATGCTTATAGCCTTTAACAATTCAGTTTATGAATATTATTGAGTTTTGTTAAATAAAGAATACTTAGTCTCTATTGTTTGAGAAGATTTCTTTGATTCTTGTGACAGTCTCACAATCTTAGAAATATTTACCCCTTCAACTTGCTGTTTTTCTTGTTCACCACAATCCTACGCTGCATCAATTACTCAAGAAATAATTCCATTGATACACTTTTGTGTGGTCAATGCAATTTTTCCTAAGGCACATCCAAAAATTTGGTATTCTCTTTATTCCTTTAGTTGGAGGGTTTCAGCTACAGACGTAGGCATAAATCTAGATATGGTACACAGAAACATCTTGGTACATTATGTGCATGAATTACGCATTTCTTTATTAGAATGAAGTTCCTACCTAGCATATACAATAAGAGGATCACATTGCAGGTCCATTGAGAGTTCCACCCTGACTGCCACCAGCAAAAAATCAGCAAGTAATGTTTGCAGAACTCCTTCTCGTCACGGAGTCACTTCAAAGCATTAAAAATTGCCAATAGAGTCACTAAACGCTTTAAAGCATTAAACCATAGAAGAAGTCATGCTCATAACCCAACTTCTGAAATCCCAATCCTAGAAGTGCACTGAAGTATACAATCTGAATTTTCTGTCTAAGGAGGTGCAATATCCCTGACCACAATAGAATAGAAAACTTTTTAGAATTTGTTAATATGTGAAGGAACCATTAGCTGTTAGTTGTTAGCCAGAGTTTCAAGTTTCATATTTTGTGCAAAAGTCGGCCTGTAAAACGTGTTGCTTGAGAACAATGATCTGGATCAGCAAATTAGAGTTACATTTAGTTGAGACTTTATATTCCTTACCTGCGTTCTGTTCATATTCCTGTGATTTATCACAAGGTGTGGTTAGTTCCTCTGGACTTGGATTGACCATCAATTGAGCTATTTGTGATCTCAATTTTTGTGGGCAAGGTATTGTCCCTTTCATTGAACTTCTAGATGAGGTGTCAAAGTCTTCCTTTTTACTATTTTCCACACCTATTACTGCAGGCACTTGTTGACAATCTGGTTCCACAGCTGATGAGGACAATGAGACGTTAGAATCTTCTTTTGGGTTGACAACACTATAGTCTAAATCAGATGGCAACACGTGGCAACAACCAATGTTCTTTGGCAAGAAACTATCGGGGCATCTTGTTTCACCTTTTACCGCCTGAATCATAGACATTAAATTGACACCATTATCATCATAATCTGGATAGAAAGTACTGCCACAAATATTGGGTGAAAAAGAAGTGCCACGCTCATTGTCCACTGTTAATGGGCAATGTACCAAATCTCTTTTTTGTATCATTAAGTCACCATCAATCACATGCAATACACACTTGGAACCAGATCTTGAGTCCTTACTGAGACAGTCCTCCATAAGTGTTTGAGGTTTATCAATCACCTCTTCTAGTATGGATCGTCTAATTCCCTCAACATCAACTTGTTTCTCCAATTTTTCAGGGTAAAAGATCTCTTTCTTTTTAAAGTTACAATTATGCACTTTCCCATCTCTAAGCTTGTGTTCTTGCTTCTGCACATTCAACCCATATTTCTTCTCAGAAGTAGGAATAGCTAGAACCCTTTTACTCCTATAAGAATAACTACCGATAGAAGGTTCATTCTTATGTAGATGAAGCCACTTGTCAACCTTCATAAAATTTGTGGGGCTACATTTATTTTTCAGTCTATTTCCATATTCCTCACTATGACTAAGTTGAGCATTTTGATAGATTGAACCCCTTGGTGATGTTTCCTGTTCTGGGAATGTAACCGCTTTAATATCACATTCAGATGTGTCTTGGCTGTATTCTGTTTCAATATCTGCACTACCTTTCATGTTCAAACCCAACACACAGCTACTTCTGGATATACTGCACTCTGAGCTGTAGTCTGAATTACCCTTTACAGGGAAGGTCACAGACTCAGCACGATGAGACACTGGCCTTCTCCTTCTTGCAGGGAATATGTGTTTCTCTTCCAAATTTTGGTAATCTACTCCAGATTTTCTTCTGCTGCATATAGTTGGCCTCATAAATCTTGGTAACTGTGACATGATACCTATGGGGACATCTCCAGTCTTGTTACATAAAATTTCCAGATTAGGTTGGGGCATTCCAATAGATAAATGGGTAGCATCCAGCTGCTGATTGGAATTTGGTCCTGTCCTCGATAGTGTTTCTAATTTCTCGTTTAACCTTTCAATGTTTCTCTTAACATTTCGACGCTCTTCCTCGACCATTTTCATCTTTTGCTGCAGATTTATCATTGCATCTTCCCTCTCGTTCCTTTTTTCCTGCTTTTGAAAATTTCACCTCAGTGGTCATATCAAGTTGCACAAGATCAAAATGGATATAAGACGAAGCAACATTAAGCATCAGCCACCATGAAGCTTGGAAATGGCAATTCTAGCCAATAACCAGGTAATGCACCCTACTTATTAGTTCTTGGTGGAAATGTCTTTATTATCATTTTGTTTTTTTTGGGCGCTGAGTACTGTCATTGAATTGTGATTACTCACAGCCGTATTGGATGTTATTTGATGCACCAAAATGCTTATTCATAGGTTATAATCTATTAAATTGTTAACAGGAAACATCTAATATAGTGCATCTTTTTCAAAACTGTAATTTTCCTGGATAATAATAATAGATTAACTAGACTATTAATGTATTCTTCTTTTGTCCTGTGTGATTCTCTTCAAAGTCATATTTGAACATTCTATATATGTGGTTTCTTTTTCTTTTTTCTTTTTGACTCTCTTGTTACCTTTTTTATTGGTAATATCTGTTCCTCTAGATATACAAAATTTAATAAACATGTATCTTGTTCCATCACAAAGGCTAATAACACATTAATTCATACATGTAGCATAAACTCATCAACATCTTATCAATATTTAAAGAATTGAAAACATCAAGTATGTAACTTTTTCTTGGATCCAGATAATTTAAATTTGGATCTTCTTTTAACTGTTTAATCCGTACTTTTCCAGCTTCTATAATTGAGCAGTAAGCATTATTAAATTTCTTAAATGGCAACGTAAGATACACAATGTTAAATTTACTTACAGTTGAATCTACAGTCCCCAGATCAATACTTCTAGCCCTTGTTGCAAAATTTAAAGAACATATTGTCTCACACAGATCTTCTTCTTTGGGACTAACATGGACAAGCATCAGCGTTTTTGAACCCTCTCCTGAAGTTAAGGAGATGTTGGATGAAGGCAAGAGAAAGTTTATATTAGGCTGATGAACAAGAACAATCATATGCATGCCAAAGGCACTGATAGGAAGAGAACATTCCAATGAAATATTCATACCGTCTCCCTCCCTAGCAGACATTTACATGGAATTATTTCCATAAGTAAATGTGACTATGAAAGAAAAGATACATGTTTACGTTTGCTCCATGAGTTTCCTAAGTGGCACCCTTGAATGGTAAATACTGACCACCACCCATCTCATACCATATATATGATAAAGGTTGGGAGTGGCTTGTTAGGGCTTGTGATTTTTGTAGTTTGACTATATGGTATGATATAATGACTAGATTGACCATTTCACATGACAGGTAATAAAAAGGTCAATAAGGAAAATAATTACCGAGGGAATCTTTAAGAACTTGCGTCAGCTTGCTATTCCTGTCAGAAAAAAAAAAAAAAAAATTGAAGTTCTCATTTAGGGTTTGATCCATAATGCTGGAGAAGCCACTAAATATCCAACCCTTATTGATAGGTATAATCATACCTAATGAATCATCACTATTTCATATATATTTGGAAACTGGAAGTTGTTAGTCAATTGATCTCACTGACCACGGATGGGTCAACATAAAACAAGAGCGGCATTTAATGAAAAGCACCTTTCTAATTCATCTCAAATTCTACATTAATTGAGTTTACTTTGATAGTTTTCCTGTGGTCTGTGAGAATCTCTTTTCTACCTTAATCAATGATGTGACTTTAGTTAGAGCTAGATGACGGAGAATATACACACACACACATGTATAGCCAGCTGCTACTCAATCAGGAAAAAGGCTTCATTGAGTTGAGTGTTGCTGTTACCTATAAGGTACATGAAACCTTTTTCTTTGAAGGGCATTGATTACATCTCCAAGAGCAGAAAGTGCTAAATTAATGGCTTTTCCTTCTTCAAATCTTCTCCCCCATGCCTTCGTCTTTAGTACACGCTCACTTCCACCAAGGTCAACAAACCAAACTTTATTTGTTTCCCTTTCCCTCTCAGGGGCATTGAAACATGTGATCGATAGGCGAATCAGGCTATTAAAGCAGCAGGCAAAAGGATAAACTCAGAACAGAAAATCATTATTGTTCATTGATCAGTTCTAGAATTAGTACTTCGAACTCAAAGCAGATTTATGGTTTTCAAGCTTCTCTGTCACTCCTGCTAAACAGAGCTCAGTACTTTGGGCCCCTGTTTATTCAAACGTTCAAGGCAGTTCTTTATAATTTTAATAAGGGAAAGGACTTACCTGTGTGATCTGCTAGAATTCATGTTAGAATTTGTTGAAGCAGTTGATCTGGACTGGCATCCTAGTCTATACAGTCTCAACGCTTGGTTGAAGTCACTCACTTGGATGGCCACAAGGTTGTCTATTTCAATCCCTCCCTTAGGATCTGTTTGGATAGAAAGACTGTATAGAATGTATAAAATTATGTCAGTAAGCACTGCCTTCACATTTAGAGCATTAACATCCGGCTCAGCAAATTTTAGCTAAAAAATCACCTTTTATTTTAGCTACCCACTTTTTCAAAGCATCTATATCTGGCTCAACATTTTAGCTATTTGGTTTCACTATTCCATTTAAATATTCTTTCTCTATTCTTTCTTTATTTTTTTCTCCAACAATCATATTTCTTAAACTTTGATTCGGTTCATGGATATTGGGTTATTGAGAAAAGCAGTACACATGTTCGGTTAGAGAACAATTTCAATGAAGGTTATACGTCCTCTCAATTTCAACGAAATTGGTGGAAAATTATTATGATTTATATTAAATTGTACCAATTTAATAGTATATATTACCATTTACTGAATATGTTATTAAAGAATTTAATAATACCCATACGAAAAAACCAAAAGATTGAACCAAAATTGCAAATTTTAGTATACCCATAAGTTCAAATATGCAAAATAAATTTGATAAAAGGAGGGAGAAAGAGGCTGATTTTATATTTTATAGGAGATGATAAAATAATTTTTTATTAGAAGAGAAATGATAAAATAATTGCTGAGCCTTGTAGCTGCTCAACAACTTTTTGGCCAATTTAGCTAGCCAGATGAGGAGTGTTTTTGGCTACATGGCTCAACATAATAGCATTTTTGCTATTTTGTTGAGCCGGATGTGAATACTCTAACAAGTAGAAACTTAGAAAGGCCCAATCATATTATTCTCCAGTAAGCTTTCATCGTAGTCAAGGCAACAATGAGAGATGCATTTGGCTTAAGCATTTGAGAATCATAGTTGAACATATAGTGAAAATATGTCTATTGTCTTCTCTAGTGGTCATGGAAATTTCAAAGGAAAAGTGGAAACTTGAAGTTGGTCAATGTTACCTTTTGATTTTTCTTTGTTCATTTAAGACGAATGTGTCCCATAAAAAGAGTAATGTGCAGCAACAATGTGAAATAAGAAAACTTTAGAATGACTTTTCGAAGAGTGCTTAATTGAGAAGAGTTTACTTCATTTAACAGTGGACAATTTAGTGCAGGAATAGAACCAATGGTTAAGGAGCTGCAGATTGTCAGTGTATGAAAGATCAACCATAATCCTAAAATGACCGGACCAAGAGTTATCATAGATATTGAGAATTGATGTAAATAACAGTTTTGTCAAATTACATCAGGGATGTAAGCTCTGATATTCATTCTCTATAGACACATGGTAACCATGTGAGCCAGAACTAGTACTTACGTTCGGTTGGTTGAGGATTGCAGTCCAGAATTTAGGTATCACACATACATTACTGGCAAGTTTTGAACTTTGACATGCTAGGTTTAACATGTGATTTGATTCAGAGGATCCCACTTCCTAACCTCAATATAGAATGAAAACAAATAAAGCTGAAGGAACTCAATCAACTATGTCAGTTCCAAATCCATCTTAATACCTTCAGAATGTAATGAAGGGAAGGACCAACTACCCAACTCAAGTTAGTGCTTAGGGGTGAAATAAATGATCGGATTTGATCTGGAGCAAAAAGTTTACCCCTATTAACCAATTTTTTTCTTCTACTAATCATATTTCCATTTTGGGTGTGTGGTAATTGTAGCTAGGTAATTTAATGAAAATCTGGTACCAAATTATCTTGTTTAGATTTCTCTGCAGAAGTGGGCTGCTTATAGGTTGAATATGCAAGAAGAATAGGCTCCAATTTTCTTTACCTTAGATTTCATTTATGTACTAATTAAACATATCAAAAGTGAGCATTTAAAATGAAGTTCCTGAAGAATAACTGCCTATAAGTGCATCTCACCATGGGGGCATAGGATCCATTGCTTTTCTTGGTTGAGGGATGAGCAAGTCTTTGAGATTTCCCATGTAAATCTCAAGCATACTGAAAGTGAACAAAAATGTATGGTTACTATCCACCGCTTGCTTAAAGAGTGCTTCAATTGCACGGGGCACCACCCCTGGAAAATCTGGAGTGCCTTCCTGTGATCCAGGAAATTAATTTAGAGATAGCATTAATTAACTCAAAGCTACAAAGTGGATTAGTATGTTAAGTCATCAGTGAAGTAGGATATGAACTACAATCTGTGTTTTATCAGTCATAATCAGGTTTTAAGCCAGAAACGCCAAATAATTTGGTTGAATATGCTATAGAAGTGATAACTTATTTGAGTCACTTTGCAGCAGAAAAAAGATTAGCCAGATCAGGGCATGCCATGAGTTTGAGGGCACCAAGTCTTCAGTATTTTGGTGTGTTTGGGAAATTGATACCTTGAGGAGTTTTTATTTTTTATTTTTTGTTAGTGAGCCCATAACATAATATGTTGAGGCATCACACAACCCAAAAGCTTAGAACATTAGCAGCAGATGCCCTATATGCCATTCACTTCCTTATATTTAAGGAAAATTTCAAAAAAAACTACAAAAATCTACTCACATTAGATTCCCTACATTTAACCAAACCTCAAGGTTTGCTATAGTGTTTCCCAATGTGTAGAGAACCAAAAGTGGTTCCCCATACATTATTTTAATATAAACATTTTTCTTTTCACTCTCCTCTTTCATCTTTTTGTCTTTAATTGGAGATTGTGTGAAGAAAAGTGAGGGTAGGTAGGAAATTGTATTTTGTAAAGAAATAATATTTTAATGGTATAGGAAAAGATAAGGGAAATTATTGTGAAATATATTTTCATAGAGTCAAGCAAAAAGTAGTTTTGTACCCTAAACTTAGCGAAAATCAAAGGAAAGCTGCTGCTAGTGCTCTTAAGCCTATAGGTTTGGGCTTAACAATGCTATATTAACTATTCATACTTCTTACATATTTCCAATGAGAGACTCTATCATTTTACACTCACATATATATACTCAACAATGTCCCTCTTATGACTCACAAAAAAAAAACAATGTCCCTCTTATGTGTGAGTCTATCACCACATTGCTACAAACGGAAGCCTTATATTAATCTTATGGGCCCTCTCCAAGATCACTTGTGGGTTATGTGAGTTTTGTCCGCGCTACGCACCTTTGTCCCTACTTCATGGACTCTCGTTGTGCTTTGTCCCATTAACTTTTTTGCTCTTTCTCTAGGGACCCTCGTTCATGCTCATAGCTTGCACCTTTGTTCAAACTCCATGAACCATTGTCAAGCTCATGCCATGAACCTTTGCCCTTCACTCCAAGGACGCTCATCCATGCTCGCACCTTGCACCTTTTTGTCCGTACTCCAGGGAACTTTTGTCTATGCCTATGCCACTCCACCATACTGCACACCACCATCAACTCTAATACCACTTGTTAGGAAGATTGATATCTTGAGGAGGTTTTTTTTTTAATGATCCCATAATGTAGCATGTTGAGACACCACACAATCCAAAAGCTTAAGTTTATAAGTTCGAGTCCAACAATGCTATATTAACCACTCATATTTTTTACATATCTCCAATGTAAGACTCTACCCTTTTACACTCACACATATATACTCAACATGGTGCATTAAGCCTAAACCATGTGATAGGTCAAAGAACAAAGACAAGCAACCAGAGAGCTCCTTTGGAGTAGGAAAGACCACAGTAGCTCTTTTCGGGTAAGGGAGATCATAATTGTTTGATAAAATTTCTCTATGAGGATTTGTTTATTGATCTATGGTCTTTAAAAAATAAGCAAAGCTACTGCAATTCTAATACAACTCTAATCCCAACCCAACTAATACTTCCAAATCATAAGAGATAAGAGTCCTAAACCAAATACCTATTAAGAGTAAATGGTCTTTAAATCGACGACAATAGGATAACCCCTAAATTGGTAAAATTTCAAATGTTAAAATTAACTTAAATCCTAATCTTAAATATCCTAATCCTACTAAACTTATCTCCCCTAATCTTATCCCTAACACCATGTTGCTTGGCTATGTTATGTGTAAACTTGTAATGACTCCTGAGCATGTTTAGTAATAAGCCCATAATGGCATAAGAAGGTCCTCACCATGGTGAAAGTCTTCCCTGTGCCTGTCTGCCCATATGCAAAAATGCATGCATTGTAGCCATCTAGTGCCGATTTAATGACTGGTTCAACTTCAGAGAAGACTTCATCTGAAAATTGGCAATCTAACTCTTCGTTACAAAACAGACTAACTATATTTTATTTTCTATTTGCAGATAATGAATTGATTCGTTTACTTACATGCTAAGAAGAAGAAATGATATGAGAAAAAAGTTTGATATAATTCAAGCACCTTGTGATGAACCTGGTTGGAAAACGTTGTCAAAACTGTAACTTTTGCTCTTATTATCTGAAAGCCTTAGAAGAACATTACTTGAATCGAAAGCTACAACAGGTCTAAAATGGCCAAAACTCTCCCCCACCATGATGGGCCTTATACGACAAAATACACGAATGTTTCCTGCAGTGCAATATGATGAGCACATTACTGCAATATATATTGGTGTGCCCAGCAAAGAAGCTACAAAGAATTTTCAGGTTGAGTGCAACCTATTATCCAATGAACTGATGACCCTACTTCATCTAATTTGAACCCTTCTCCAAGATGACTACTCAAAGTTTATGATTTGGAAGAAGGCAATACTCTTCCTTAACCATTTAGCATTGCAAAACAACTTTCATTCTACAAAGTAAAAGATAGTTTTGATTGAGAATGACTAACCTTTCAAGTCCAGAAAATCATTTAGGACCTGCCTTCTCTGAATATTCAGTTGACTTATGCTGGCTGTTAAGGCAGCCAGTTCATCTGTTCACGGGGCAAGAAAAGTGATAGGCATGGCCTAAACAGTAATTTTGAGTGAAGGTGAAATTTCACATGCATGTGCAGGCACAGACGTCTGCATTCAGGGATACATCTGCAAACATGAAAAAGAAAGGATTTACCTTCAATCTTTGAGATTGCACCACCCAAATCATCGTCTTTGTTTCCAAAAGAATCACTTGTCTTAGGGTTTGCTGACTTCAATTCAATGGATGGTCCTTTAGATCGTTGGCTTCTTATTATATCACAAACTGATTTGACCCAGCTGGAAGTAAAATGTGCCTTCCGTCCTAGTAGGGAATTAATTGTTTCTGTAAGGTTCTGAACAGGTTTTCTTGGCTCCATGGTCTTTGTCTTCTTCTGCTGAAATATGTTATAGCAGGTTAGTCTTCCCTCTTCTCCTCTGTCCTTTTATCCGTTCTGTATGTTGTAACTGTACATAAATCGAACAAATGGATATGATATTGTAGAATCAAATGGATAATTGGATACATTCTAAAATCAATTGTGCAACTTAAGTTAATAGAGAAACGGGGGAAAGATATATATCTTTATGATGGAAAATGTCTCTCTTGTAAACCATTCTTACAAGATTTTTGTAATGATACGAAAGCTCTATTATCAATAAACATGTAACACATACCTCTCATACATTTAGTGCATGGAGCACATCCTCGCATCATGACACGATTTTTTTTTTTTTTTTTTTGGTTACAAATTTTTTGGTATTATAGCATTCCTCAATGTTTGTTACTGAGGAACAAGTGGTTTAAGAAGAGGGATTCACCTTTGATAACCTTTAAAAGTGGGTCAAATGGTAGTCAAATAGATTTCATCCTTTAAAGGTTGACAGGGGATGTTGTAGAGATTGTAAAGTGATACCAGGAGAGAGCAGAACCAGCCAATATAGTTTGATAATAGTATATGTTCATATTAGGAGATGCATCAACTAGAACTGGGTGGCAGAAGTTGAGGGCGAAGAAGCAAGTTTTGTTTAAGAATAATATGGTCAAAGAAGGCAAATGGGGCTTAGATAAAGATGCAAAGGAAGAGTGACTGGCTGCTAAGGAATCCCATAGTTAGTTAGTTTGCTAAGTCGATCAATCTGTTACAGTTTAGGTTTAGAAGGCATAAAAGAGTTGGTGCAAGAGGGACATCATAAGTCTCTGAGACTGAGAATCAGCAATCAGTGGAGACAGAAAGAAGGAAGCTCAAAACCATGAAAGGAGACACAATCATAGTTTTATTGGTAAACGAAGATATAAAAGAAAATGTAACAGTAAGATGACTGTGTTTCATTTAGTGAAATATTTGGTGAATGAAGCTACAGAGAGAGTACCACTAATCTGGATTTCTCCGCTTAGCGCTTCAAAGCTCAACTGCCCGAAAATTGGATGTCGGAACAAGCGGTCATGGACCGTGAAAATGTCAAGTACGGCAACAAGGGAGTCCCAACTTATATCTCACCAGCTAGTCATAACCTTTGAATGAGCAAATGCCCATTTCAAAGAATTTGGAGTAAAATATTATAAGCATAGCTGAAGAAGAAGCAGAGAAACAGAGCAAGGAAAGAGAGAGAGAGAGAGGTAGTTGAAATCTCACAGGTGGGCTCAATGCTGACGAAAGAATTTATGTCTCTGCTCTTGCTATGACTAAAAGCTATTTCATCACGTAGGAAAAAACCCTGCAAACTTTTTTCTTTATCAAGACATCTATGAAGGCCATGTGAAAGCATGAAGTTAAGCCACATTTTTTTCATATATATTTTTACAGACAATCATTGTTGGATTCTTGCTTCTTGACAAAATACCTTCCCTCTCACTGCATGAGAGAGAGATAGAGAGAGCAGCCTGTTGGTGAGGGCCCCATTATGGTTTGCAGCATGAAGCATTTTCACTCTTCAGCCCGGTGGGTAGAGTGAAAGAGCCTTAAGTTCACTTTCACTGTCCCAGACTAATTTAGCTGCCATTAATGACTTTGTATTAGAGCTCACCAACCAGGAGCTTTCCACATTCTCAATCTTCCAATCTCTATCAGGCTCCTATCTTTAATGGATGATCGAGTATTTGAAGTTTGCAAACTACTCCAAGATAGACCAATCAATGGACCTAAGAAAATTCGGTTCCATCTTACGATGATGACCCAAACAACAACAACAACAACAACAAGAAAAAAATAAATAAAATAAATAAAAAATAAAAAAATAAAAAAAGTTATGATCCAACTTCCTTTTCGATTAATAATGTGTAATTGCTTTTGATCTTGTTAAAAAATGACATAACAAATATTTACAAAACCCAATTCTTTTTTCTTTTTTTTTTTTTGTCCTTTTTCTCCTGGCATACAAATTTCTCTTGTTATGTATTAAATTAAGTTAAAAGACAACCAAATGTTCACTAAACTTATTCTTTGTTTGTTTGTTTTTTTTTTTTTTTTTTTTTTTTTTTGTCCTTAATTTTCTCTAGGCATAGGCCGAAAACTGTTCCTCAAAAAAAAAAAAAAAAAAAAAAGAAGTTGCCAAAAATTGTGATAGCCTTGGTGTTCAGCATGAATATGGTTATTGCTAGGAGTAATGGAGAGTAGTTTAAGAGGAAGAAAAAAAAAACAAACAAACAAACCAAAAAAAAAAAAAAAAAAAAGGAGGGCTTTTGGACTTCTGATCTCCATGTAAAGTAGGGTAACATACTAACATTAGAAATTCTCAAGTGCCTCCATGAAGAAGGGCAGCAACTTCCCCAACCCATCACTTTAGTTAATCACGTTTAAATTATGAAAATTACTTGAGGAAAAACATGAAGATTTAGTGGAGGATTGGTTTTATGGTGGTCAACTCCAAAATTAGCGTTACAGTAGCTTCAATAAGACAAGGGCCATTTACTGGGTGTTGGATGGTGGGGAGTGGGAGTGGGAGTGCCATTCATTTATGAGCAAATAGGCATGATTAACAATTTTTGTGTTTGTTGTTGGTGAAGACGGATGGGGCCATGCCATCAGCCATGGTGAGTCACATAGGTGATAGGGCCCGGTTTTGGTAATGCCGTAATGGGAAGGAGCGTCATCGTAATTTATGGGGTTGGTTGGTGCTACTCACCCAAATCTTTTTTTACTCGACACTTCTTTTTTAATTTGGCTTATCACACATACTTTGGATGTTTTTTTAGTTCTGGAAAAATAATTCCACAATCATGGGATTATTGCTTTTTCGCTTTCAAAGATAAATTAGAAAAATAAATAAATAAATCCATTATCTTATTATTTCCTTCTCTTTGTTCTCCATCAACTTTAAGACCCGGCTTTAAAACTACAGCACATCTGCCGTAAAAAATACAAGGGTCCGGATTCAACGTTGTGTTAAAGCTTACGGTTTTTTTTTGGTTTTTTTTGTTAACCAGTAAAAAGAACTAGTCTAAGGCTTGGGAACGGGTTCTGAGATTTGTTTGTTTTTTTAAGATTTCTTTGTGACGTTGTCTCTTTTCAAGCAAAAAACTTTCTCTTTCTTTTCAATTTTTTTTTTTTTTTTCTTCTCTAAAAAACACTTTCGTTCATATTTTTTTGTTGGCTTATTATCCGATAAAAGTTGCCAAAATCTTTTAGAATTAAATCCAACACTGGCCCACGCGGCTGTAAAGTCATTTTGTCCCTTCTACTCAAAAGCGGGAGAGGGAACCCTACTTCAGAAACACAACAAAGCTTAATCCAAAATTAACATTATAAGATTGATGACAATGAATTACATGATTCTCACTCACCAAAAAAAAAAAAAAATTACATGATTCTAGATTATTTCCAACATTATATAATGCCCGTGAGCAACTGAATTACAAGATAACATCCCTGCCCGCTGCAACTTTGTATCAAACAACTACTTTTACCAATACCTCAAAGAGAAGACCCAGCTCCAGAACAAATGGGTATAAATCAAGTATCCTGGGGCGTCTCAAATCTTGTTGGAGTGTCAATGCCCATCATACAGCAAAGACCTGATATTAAGATTATAAGCAAAACAATGCCCTAAAGCATTGGGGAAGCAACAGCGTTAGCAAGTACTTTACAGAAGTCCTTGTAAAATTAAAGTAGAACCAATGAAATCCTACATACTCATAAGATTGTAAAATACCCCTCAAGCCGTAAAACCTAAAAATAAGAGTTGGGGGGGGTGGGGGGGTGGGGGTAAAGTTGTTACATAAAAGAAGAAAGGCAAGTTTCCTTTGAAAATTACTTATAACCTATAACTAAAGGGTGTTATGATCTTCATACATAACCAGATGTTCACAAGAAAAATAAGATAAATGAGATTTCTCCTTTGACACAGTGGCCCAAGAAAGTAAAAGTAGGAGCCACAGTTTATGAAATGTTATTTACTTGCATTTTTTGCATACACGAGTTCTGCTATTGCTCAAATCCTATAATATAACGCATGTTCCCTACTCCAAATAAAGGGAAGGCAACAGAAAAAAGAGGATGATTGTAACACCCTCTTCCCATAGGAAGACAATATTACGCATTTCTTAATCAGAAACATGAGGATTAATAAGTGAATTAAAAGACGTTTGATCTTCCTATACTTGCAGCCAGCACTAAAGGAAACATGTGGGTATCTGATTTCTTCTCTTAAACAACATGAATATGGTTTCTACAACATGATTGCATGATTTTCCTGAGTGCGTGACAATAGCATAACATGTGTATGAGTCAGTGAGTGTTGCATTGCATCATTGTAGGGACCAAACACTAAGATTAGGTTGCTGCAGAAAAATCTGAAGCACTGCAGTCACCATGAAAGGTGGCTGCATAGCCTTTTTGGAAAGATATTTTCACAATAATTGGACCCTAAAATAAACTCTGTTTGATTTGTCTTCCTAATGGTCCAAACCATGTGATCATTGGATACTTGTGGGGTTTACAGCGAAGTGATCTTCGCTAACATGTTGCTGGAATTACAGCGCACACACAAACACACTAGTTGAACCTTGAGGCCTTAAAAACCTATATTTTTGCCCAAGACCAGATCTGTCTAGGGAACCTTATGGTGACCTAAGAACCCTATAAAGACTAGATATGTGGTGTTGAGAAGACCTACACTGTAGAGAGTACGAGAATAAACTCACCTAGCATGATCCAAGTGTAGTAATTGAGCATAGCATGACCATTCAAGAAAAAATTTGAACTTGAAATATGAAATAAGAATGTTTAGGAGGATCAAACAAAGGAAAAGAATGAATGATTTATGAGAGCATTGACAATAGTAATTGTTGTAAATGTTTGATTAGGTTGCTAAGTGAAGAGTGTTGAACTTTTGAAGCTACAGAGTGAAGTAAGAAGATATGATCATACCTTTGCTTTCTTCTAAATGTCAATGTCATGTTTTCTTAAAGTTGTTTTCAATGTATATGATATAATGTTATCCTTTATTCCGCAGCCCTTTTATGTATCCTAAACTATATGCTGAAAAAAAAGTTTTAATGTAAATGACTTTAAGTGCATGATTATGCTACATTATACACGTTATAATACGTTATGACGTTTGATGAAACGTGAATTAAAAGAAAGAAATTAGAGAAAATGAAGTGATTGTATCAATGCATGAAATGTTTAAAATGTTTTTCTTGGCCATATGAATGATGTGCAATGGTACCGGAACTAATGGACGGGGGCAGCCATCTTGTATGGTCTGCTGGGAATGGTACACTCAAGTGCACCATAGTTTTTCAAGTAATGTCCATATCCTAAACACGGCTCCACCTGTGGCCACGGGAATGGAGTCGAGATCCTCGTGATCGCCAACCCTTACACATGGAGTAATTGTGTGTCGGCCATCAAGAGTTTAAAGGAAAGAAAGGATTTATAATGATGAATGCTTTATTTTTGCCTTCTTGATGTTTTGAAAGTTAAAATTGTTTCTAACATTTGTTGCCTCCTGGGCATAAGGATAAACTGCTTAGCCCGTTAGGGGTGAAAGCTCCTGGGTTACCTGGTAACTGGTTCTAGCGGGTAGGGTCAGTTACCCGTAGGAGTTTGATTAACAGTGAGGATTATTGTACAGTATGCATTTGCGACATGCAATTAATTTGAGCAAAGTTCTCCTACGTTATCAAAAAAAAAAAATTGTTTCTAACATTATTTATTGTATGTTGTATCTACTTACTGAGTATTCGACTCACCTTTTATTTTTATGTTTTAAAACAACCCAGATGATGACTTGGATTGTTCTACAAGCTAGAGAAACTAGAGAGAGAAGCCTTCACATAAAAGAGGAATTGAATAAGTGCACCTAGCATATTAGTTGTTTGTTCCAACATACTTTCTATAATAAGACTAAAGGTTTAAGTTTTTATGGGATGAGGTGTAATAACAGTAATGTGATGGTTTAAGTTTAAATTATTATGAGACATTTGATTTTCTTTAATTTTTAGTTTATGGAATTCTTATATCCTCGTGCTTTTGATTAAGAAATGTGTAATATCGTCTTCCTATGGGAAAGGGGTGTTACAAGAGTGGCATGTGATATTTCTTTTGTTTCTACTTTTTCTAAGTCTTTAGATTTTAGGTTCTTCTTTCTCTATGGGTTAGAGGTTCTTTTGTATACTTCTTATATACTTGGGTTGTGCCCCTCTGAATGATGGCTAAATTGTTTTCGTCTCATACCTTGCATGCCATCTGGAGTATTGTGATGTTCAGGTAATATTTAATTTAAAATTTTTAATGTTTGAATAGAGAATCTGTGAAACAGAAAAGCAGGAGCAGCCTAAACCATCATGCTTGTGATATGTTGTCAAAGAGGCAGGTAATATGTCACATGCAAGGCCAAAAGTGAAGAAGTTCACACAAGTTCAAGATCAAACAAAAGCACCATCATATCAAAATTTCTTATAAAACATGGGTAAGACAGCAACTTACAACTAGAAGTCCCTCCAAAAGTGACGATTTAATCTGGCAAACTTCATCACAGAATGTAGAATTGACTGATCCATTTCCTGAGGCACCTTCAGCAAGAAACCTTCCCAGTTCCTGATAAGGATACTGAATCGACCTGAAGGGATCTGAAACATAGAGAGCTGCATATTTTGCCCCCGATTGCTCCACAGAATTGATCAGCTCAGAGAAGATCTCACCTGCAGATTTGATTATAACATTCAAATGAATCCATGAGACTCACTTGACATATAACATAGATTAAACAGTTCAATTTACTAATACTCTCACACCCATGAAAACAATTTTAACTCAACATACTTTCATATTGTGGTTTGTCATGTTCTTTCGAGGTATGAGACCCTCCATGGCAGAACACAACCAAATTTGCTTGCCCCTTTTGCCTTTTTACAATCCTTGAAACCAGATAATCCTGTTCATATTATGGGTTATAGACAGCATCAAATCATTGTCATAGACCCCAAAATTTCAAAATGTCAAATATCGTCAAGTTGATTTACATGTACTGAGCGCAGATCTGCAAGTTTTTCAAACTTTTCACCCTCTACAGAACATGAATCCATGAAAGCAACATCACTGATTCCTAAACCATGCCCACACGTTTCTGTAAACCCTGAAACCAACAAATTTTCCATTGTCTCCTCCTCTGATGCAGCAACGTATGGGAATGCCATGGAAAAATTAGATCTTGTGAAAGAGACCTGTTCACATGAAATGGTAACTATTAATTAAGAAGCTTGGAGGTTTTATGTAATTTATGGGAACCCTGAGTCGTAAATTTCTAATAACAATACTAGTTAAATGTAGTTGGGCAAACACTACTTTCCTTGAGCAAGTCTACAAGAGCTGGGTCTGCATGTTTGCTAGCTGAAATATCAGAAGATTGCAACTGCAGAAAGCAAAGGGAACATCAGTAAATCACCTCCGTATGTTTCAGAAAGTTAAGCTTTACCAGCATAAAATATTACACGGGCTCTTAACCCTCTTTATGGTTCATGGAAAATACAAGAGAAAAATCCTTTAAAATATTCTCAAATGTGTTGGAACGAAGCCAATTTTAGAAGTCTTTTTCCCTTCCCCTATTTCTTTCCATTATGTAAAATGAGCCCACATTGTTAATCCTAGGCAAACAATTGAAAATATTTTCCAAATGAGCCCACGGACGCATGTGTTGGAATAGTAACAAGTGAGAGGTGTGGTTGGTTAAGTGGTCAAATTACCAGGTAATAATGACAAGCGTGATTGGCATACCAAAATTCACTGGTCTAAACTTTTTGCTTAAAGTGGTAACCCAACATGTAGCATCAACCCTTCCAAGAAAACTCCCACGATGTCAACTCTCAAAGCCAACAGTTCGATTGGGCAAATGTTTGATGTGACTATGTTGATCGTCTGTGGTTCACATAGTAGAGCAATGGTAACTCTCAAGTTAGCTCCACCCACGGTTAAGTAAAATCTCTAATCTATTGGTGGTGAGCTAATGCATCTGTGTTTGTATGGGTTGCTCATTTGCTAGTGTAAGGTGACTCACATATTAGCTCCACCCTTGAACAAAAGTGATTCTGAATGTGTGCAGGTGACCCCATTGTAACGCAACGCAAATCCCATGTTAGCTCCACTCATGGTTGAGTAAAGGGATCCTAATGGTGAGCATATGGTTCAAGGCTCTAACGGTGGTGAGGCAAGGAAACTGATTGTTTGTGACTCCATAGTTAGCTCCATCTAAGGTTGAGTAAAGACAATCCAATGGAGAGCATTGGACTTGATGATGGCACGTGACACCTAAATTGCTAAGAAAAAGGCTTTCATTTAGGGAGATAAGGCAGATTGCAGCTTGATGTACTATGGTCAAAGACTCACATGAAGGGGAAGGTTTGTTGGAATATTAATATTTAAGTGACATAAGTGGTCAAACACCCACATTAAGTAGCAGTCATTATATATATATATATAGTAGCAGCCATTAAATGAGTGGTTAATATAACATTGTCACTCTCAAACCCATTAACCTAAGTTTTGGAGTAAGCGTTCTCCTAAAATGTTGTATTGAGCATTAACTAAGAGACTTCCCAAGGTGTTAACTCTCAACTCTCACAAAGACATATGGACTTAGAGCCTTTGAGAATATCAGGAAAAAACTAGTAAGTTTTGCAACTATGAAATCATTAAGTAACCAACCCAAATTTTCAGGATTTTAAAATATAGATTATACAACACAGCTAAGACATATAGCCTTCAGTTTTAATTATCACTAAGCATGCTATTCTAGTAATTGCAAGGAATTCACAAAGATGAAATGAATTTCAAAGGAAATCTTAGTGGATTCTTTTCTTTTCTTTTTTAATGAAAGAACCTGAGTGTAAGTTTACATGATGAATTTGCGACAATTGAAAATTTTCTTACCTCTTTACCAACAAAGACCAGTGCTAGATCCACAGGGTGCTGAAGTTTCTTCCCCGAGCACTAAAGTAATTGAAAAATAAAAAGTTGCAATGTAAGGAAATGAAGAGAACCACAAAGGAACAGCTTACGTCTCTTTTAAAATTTGAGAGAACCGTATACTAAAATCTAATAGATGAAGGAAACTATTACTCTACCAGTAAGTTTGACCAGCCACCTTCAGTCAGAACAGACCTTACTAGCTCCTTTGGAGAGATGGTCTGATAATTTACAACATCTTTAACTAAGTTACTTGAGAACCTAAGATTAACCATGAATAACACAATATTAGATCCCAAGTCGTGGTAGCAACACAACAGGAAACTAGGAACATGGGCACAGAGCAGAAAATCATGTTCAGAACAATAATGAATTTATCATTGGGCTGCAAAGTGAAGCATAACATCAGTGTGTTGACAATATGAAAAATTGTTACAAACAAACAACACAAGCTGCACATGAAAAAGTGCATGGTCTTGCTGTCTCAAGTTTGATAGTAAATAAATTTTAATTTTTAGTAAGAACCAATTAAGTAGTTCCTTCAAATGCACAAATGCCAAAGTGCCATTCCTTCCTCTCTTACTCCACACACACACACACACAAATTTTAATTTTTAGTCAGAACCAATTAAGTAGTTCCTTCAAATGCACAAATCCCAAAGTGCCGTTCCCTCCTCACACAAATCCCGGCGTGCCATTCCTTCCTCTACACACACACACACACACACACATATATATATATTGACAAGTAATGTATATGCAGGAATGAATCGATAAAGTTATCAAAATTTTGATAGAATGAAGATGCAATTTTAAAAACTTGAAAGCTGAAAATAGAAAGTGTGTTATGCATCCCACAGCTTACAATGTATATGCAGGAATGAATCGATAATATTATCAAAATTTTGAAAATAAAAAGTGTGTTAGTCTCATTAAGCATCCCATAGCGTGCGCGCACACACACACACACAAATAGAAAGTGTGTTAGTCTCATTAAGCATCCCATAGCTTACGCGCGCGCACACACACACATACATATATATAGATAAGTAATGTATATGCAGGAATGAATCGATAAAGTTATCAAAATTTTGATAGAACGAAGATGCAATTTTATAAACTTGAAAGCTGAAAATAGAAAGTGTGTTAGCCTCATTAATACCATAGCTTACACTTCAAAAATATATTTCTTTTTTGTACATAAGTGCCACCCCACCACCCACCCCCCCCCCCCACTTCCCACCCCACAAGCAGGCAGAAGGTGGGTTTGCAGTACTTGATTACAGGAAACAGAGAAGATGGTGACTTCCTGGCAGCAAAGATCCTAACCCTCTTTTTTCAGCTCAGAAGATTTAGAAGTGGTAAGGGATAGGAGTGGGCACCGAACCGAAAGCTGTCGACTGCCAGGAATGACCTCCAAACAGACCAACCACCACATGGCTCCCAAACCGTGCAAACACTGATGGCTGTCGGTCACTTTGTTGATGGTAGCTGGGTGGTGTTACAGGTGCCAGATCTTGCACTTGGGGGTGCTTTCCTCGTTGGTGCTCTAAAAAAGCTTTATTGGGTATGGTTGGGTATGGTTGGGTTTGACTTGTTGTCACTGGAATATCTTGCAGGGGTCAGTTGGGTAAGTAGTATCAGTTTTCCAACAGCCAACCCGACCCCCTGTTGGAGATAGCAAAAACCGACTGTTTCAGGTCAGTGTCGGTACCAAACATCAAGTTGGGGTTGGGATCGATTATTTTGCCCACCCATACTAAGAGGTTCACGAATATTAAAACTATTTAACTGACTAGAGTTCTTGGGTGCAAATTAGCTCATTAGACAAATCAGGAAACAGGCTTAGTAAAATTTATCAAGTTCATGTTGAATGGATGTATATTTGGAAGAGATATTGGCGTAAGCTCCAAAATATAACTTGAATATGTGCATATACTTGAACAAGGGTTCTATTGACATAAGATTGAAATCTGAGTAAAGAGAAAGCCTTGATCATACTCTAGAATATTAGAAAAATGGATTAAAAGAGTGCACGTTCGTACTCATCATCGAGGTGAGGTGACCAGAGAAAAGCGGGCGCGGTGGTGGAAGGCAAGGCCAGCCCACCCGGAACCTCGCCCACAAACACAAGCAGAACTAAAATCAAGGCCGACACCATAGTCGAAGAAGCCGTCTTCGTCTTCATCTCCGTCCTAGATAGAATCGCCAAACATATGTTACTCGCATACATAAAATTCACATAAAAACTAACAGGATCATAGGGAAACAGAGAGAAGAAGATGAATTGCGCGGAATAAGAGAGGGCACCAGGAGATTGAAAAAAAAATGTGAACAGAATCATTAGATCTTCGGGAAAATTACCAGAGAAGAAGCAGAGCTGAGATTGCCTTTTTGGTTGGGGTTAGGGCTAGGCTTTTGGTTTTAGATATAAAATATCATCAAAAAAGACGATTCGATTGAAAGATGATGTTACAGAGGGCGATCTTGAAATCTCAAAGAGAAGTAAGTACACGCCTCCTCACAGAGAATAACAGCCTAAGTAATGTAGGCCGTATCACGTATCACGTATGTGATGTGCGATCCTTCCTTCGGCTGGTGCCTGGCCCGGGACTACCAGCATTTTGCACCTAGGCCCACCTTCAGACTGATATATCATACTTTATCCCCAATATTTTTCAATATTACACTTTCTCTCCCCTCCCCCTCTCTCTCTCTCTGAGTCCACCTGTCTCAATAGTGGGCTGGATTGGGCTGAGTTAGCGCTCCCCGGCTCCGGCCCAGCCCGTTTGCAAATTCACACTAGATTCTGAATGCCACTTGCTTGCCATTTACAATCATGATACTAAAATGTTATGGGCTACCTTTTACAACTACGTACACAATGACTGATGATCATGCTTATATATATATAGGAACAGATTCTTCTTTAGAATTTTTCATTTTATGATCTGGAATATGACAATATATATATGTGTAGAGGCCACCATGCATGCTTTTTGTTGTTGACATTAAATTAATACCACATGTTCATGAACCCCTAAGGACTAACACCAACAATAGCACCCCAGCCCACCAACACCGGTGAGTAAAGGAAACAATCAGAAACAATATATAGCAGCCCCCTTAATTCTTTGGCCTATGTGCCAATTAGAAGCTATTGGGCCGATCGTTTGTTTAACTCAATCATTTTCTTTTTCTTTTTTCTTTTTTATAAATATTCTTGGTCACATTGCTGTAATGTCTATAATACGACACATACATGCATGGTACTCTTTCTATATATATCTAGGGCTAGGTTGTCGTATTTAATACGTACTAAGAAGGTTAGTTTGAGAGTAAATGGTCCTCAGATGTCTCAACCAATTCAAGTGAGATCTTATAAAGAGCTTTGCACAGATAGGTGAAAAACTTGTGAATGCCCTCTCATCTGTCATGTGAGTGCTATTAAGGCAATCAAGCTAAAAACCCCATTCACGTACAGTACCGCTCCCATTCACTCCATTCACGTTATAATTATAAAAAATTAAAAAAAAAATTAAAAAAAAAATAAAAATAAAAAATAAAAAAAATCTAGTAAATTAAGTTCAACGACCCCCAGCCGATCAAGCCTTCACAAATCACAACCAATGAAGGACCTGTCCTTGTTTCTCCTCAAGAATTCTCTGGGAGCGAAGATGAAGAAGGGTATCAGAAATTTTTGCAACGGCGATGACTCAACCTCAACCCTCAATCAGCACAATAAAGCCAACCATGGCGAGTACTCCTCCTCCAACAAGTCCCCTGCAGCTAGCTCCCCTTACAATATTATGCACATTAATAATCCGAATTCAGGAGAAAGCCCAACGCTGGAGGAGATGATATTGCAGTTGGAATTAGAAGAGGAGATTGCCAGAAAAGCAAAGCTGCTTAATGATCAGTACTGCAGCCGAGTACATGGGGGCAGGATGTCATGTGTGAACAACTCTGACATCTTGAGGTCTGCTAGGAATGCATTGAACCAGTACCCTCGCTTTTCTCTAGATGGAAAGGATGCCATGTACCGGTCTTCGTTCAGAAACATGAATGGTATTGAAAAGACAGGTGGCAGAAAATCAGTCTGCTGTGACCATGGATTAAGAGGGAGATTCTCGGCGGGAAATGATCATGATCATGATCATTTCGATTCCAGCTTAATTAATAATAAGACTTGGTCTTTAGCGGGAGAGAGTAGTGTGGTATGGTGCAAACCTGGAGTGGTTGCTAAGTTGATGGGTCTGGAGGCCATGCCAGTGCCGCCGTTGATCAGTACTAGCAGAGATGGCAAAGAAAAGTTGAGCTCTATCTCTATCATAAAGAGGCAGAATCTCAGGAGGAGAGCCGAAAGACATGAAATAGAGAGAAGACTTGCCATGGATCAGATTCATAGTAACGGTACTTGTGATGGCGGAACCAAGAGGCCGGGAAGGAATAGGATGGCTTCCTGTTCAAGGACTACTACTGGATACTGCGTTATGAAGCCGGTTCAAGTGGAACCTGCAGCGAGTGTTGCAGCAGTTTGGCCAGCGAGGCGCTTTCTCTAGACTTGTTAAAACTGTTGCTTAATTGTAATATTAATAAATAATATCCCTTTTTACACAATGTTCCGTTAATTATAGCCTTTTCTTTAATGCCAATGTCTCCCTCGGCCGTTTAATAATTGTCAGTTTCATGTATGTATATATATATATGATCGATCAGTTTGTTCACAAGGCCATTATTAATTATATTTATATATAGAAGCAGGTATTACGTACAATATATCAATTTTGTTGCACCCCATGGGGTTTCATTGATTTGCAGATGATTTGATTTATACAATATGTTTGTGGTTTATAAAATGGTAATTAAGAAGATATATACAAATTTTATTTTGGTGGATTTAGATTTTCCTTCCTTTAATTAGGGTGCATGATTGGGTTTCCTTTGTTGGTGTGTTACAAGTTGCTTGATGGAGTTTCCCCTGTTGATCAGTGATTGTATGTTCACACACTACAAAAAAACAATTTTTTTTTTACTAGAGTTTTCTGACGTGTTGGGTGTCTGACACGTCAGAAATTTTTTTTGACGTGACGCTTCTGACGTGCGTCGATTGTCAGAAGCATAGGTGTCAGGAAAATTTTTTTCCTGATGTGCCAATGGGTAAAACGTCAGAATTTTCTGACGT